>NW_027480026.1:0-45007 GCF_051014685.1 Ptiloglossa arizonensis | reverse complement strand
TATACGTTATACGTTATACGTTATACGTTATACGTTATACGTTATACGTTATACGTTATACGTTATACGTTATACTTTATACGTTATACGTTATACGTTATACGTTATACGTTATACGTTATACGTTATACGTTATACGTTATACGTTATACGTTATACGTTATACGTTATACGTTATACGTTATACGTTATACTATACGTTATACGTTATACGTTATACGTTATACGTTATACGATATATGTTATACGTTATACGTTATACGTTATACGCTATACGCTATGCGTTATGCGTTATAGGATATACGTTATGCGTTACAGGATATACGTTATACGTTATACGTTATAGGTCATACCTTATACGTGATACGTCATACGTTATATGTTATACGTTATATGTTATACGTTATACGTTATACGCTATGCGTTATGCGTTATAGGATATACGTTATGCGTTATAGGATATACGCTATGCGTTATGCGTTATAGGATATACGTTATGCGTTATAGGATATACGTTATACGTTATACGGTATAGGTCATACCTTATACGTGATACGTCCTACGTTATATGTTATACGTTATACGTTATACGTTACACGTTATACGTTATACGTTATACGTTATACGTTATACGTTATACGTTATACGTTATACGTAATATGTAATGCGTCATACGTTTTACGTAATTCGTTACACGTTTTTCGTTACAAGTTATACGTTATACGTTATACGTTATACGTTATACGTTATACGTTATACGTTATACGTTATACGTTATACGTTATACGTTATACGTTATACGTTATACGTTATACGTTATACGTTATACGTTATACGTTATACGTTATTCGTTATACGTTCTTCGTTACACGTTATACGTTATACGTTAGCATTATACGTTTTACGTTATTCGTTATACGTTATACGTTATACGTTACACGTTATACGTTATACGTTACACGTTATACGTTATACGTAATATGTAATGCGTCATACGTTTTACGTTATTCGTTACACGTTTTTCGTTACAAGTTATACGTTATACGTTATACGTTATACGTTATTCGTTATACGTTATACGTTATACGTTATACGTTATACGTTATACGTTATACGTTATACGTTACACGTTATACGTTATACGTTATACGTTATACCTTATACATTATACGTCACACGTTATACGTTATACGTAATACGGTATACGTTATACGTTATACGTTATACGTAATACGTTATACGATATACGTTATACGTTATACGTAATACGTTATACGTTAGACGTTATACGTAATACGTTATACGTTATACGTTATACGTTATACGTTATACGTTATACGTTATACGTTATACGTTATACGTTATACGTTATACGTTATACGTTATACGTTATACGTTATACGTTATACGTTATACGTTATACGTTATACGTTATACGTTATACGATATACGTTATACATTATACGTAATACGTTATACGTTATACGTTATACGTAATACGTTATACGTTATACGTTATACGTTATACGTTATACGTTATACGTTATACGTTATACGTTATACGTTATACGTTATACGTTATACGTTATACGGTATTCGTTATACGTTATACGTTATACGTTATACGTTATACGTTATACGTTATACGTTATACGTTACACGTTATACGTTATACGTTATACGTTATACCTTATACATTATACGTCACACGTTATACGTTATACGTAATACGGTATACGTTATACGTTATACGTTATACGTAATACGTTATACGATATACGTTATACGTTATACGTAATACGTTATACGTTATACGTTATACGTAATACGTTATACGATATACGTTATACGTTATACGTAATACGTTATACGTTATACGTTATACGTTATACGTTATACGTTATACGTTATACGTTATACGTTATACGTTATACGTTATACGTTATACGTTATACGATATACGTTATACATTATACGTAATACGTTATACGTTATACGTTATACGTAATACGTTATACGTTATACGTTATACGTTATACGTTATACGTTATACGTTATACGTTATACGTTATACGTTATACGTTATACGTTATACGTTATACGGTATTCGTCATACGTTATACGTTATACGTTATACGTTATACGTTATACGTTATACGTTATACGTAATACGTTATACGTTATACGTTATACGTAATACGTTATACGTTATACGCATAGGCCATACCTTATACGTGATACGTCACACGTTATAAGTTATACGTTATACGTTATACGTTATACGTTATACGTTATACGTTATACGTTATACGTTATACGTTATACGTTATACGTTATACGTTATACGTTATACGTTATACGTTATGCGTTATAAGTCATACCTTATACGTGATACGTCATACGTTATACGTTATACGTTATACGTTATACGTTATACGTTATACGTTATACGTTTTACGTTATACGTTATACGTTATACGTTATACGTTATACGTTATACGTTATACGTTATACGTTATACGTTATACGTTATACGTTATACGTTATACGTTATACGATATACGTTATACGTTATACGTTATACGTTATACGTTATACGTTATAGGTCATACCTTATACGTGATACGTCATACGTTATACGTTATACGTTATACGTTATACGTTATACGTTATACGTTATACGTTATACGTTATACGTTATACGTTATACGTTATACGTTCTACGTTATACGTTATACGTTGTACGTTATACGTTATACGTTATACGTTATACGTTATACGTTATACGTTATACGTTATACGTTATACGTTATACGTTATACGGTATACGTTATGCGTTATACGCTATACGTTATACGTTATACGCTATACGTTATACGTTATACGTTATAAGTTATACGTTATACGTTATACGTTTTACGATATACGTTATACGTTATTCGTTATACGTCCTTCGTTACACGTTATACGTTATACGTTATGCGTTATACGTTTTACGTTATTCGTTATACGTTATACGTTATACGTTATACGTTATACGTTACATGCTATACATTATACGTTATACGTTATACGTCATACGTTATACGTTATACGTTATACGTTATACGTTACACGTTACACGTTATACGTTACACGTTATACGTTACACGTTATACGATATACGTTATACGTCATACGTTATACGTTATACGATATACGTTATACGTTATTCGTTATACGTTATACGTTATAGGCTATACGTTATACGTTATACGTTATACGTTATACGTTATACGTTATACGTTATACGTTATACGTTATACGTTATACGTTATACGTTATACGATATACGTTATACGTTATACGTTATACGTTATACGTTATAAGTTATACGTCATAAGTTATACGATCCACGTTATACGTTATACGTAATATGTAATACGTAATACGTTTTACGTTATTCGTTATAAGTTCTTCGTTACACGTTATACGTTATACGTTATGCGATATACGTTTTACGTTATTCGTGATACGTTATACGCTATGCGTTATGCGTTATAGGATATACGTTATGCGTTATAGGATATACGTTATACGTTATACGTTATAGGTCATACCTTATACGTGATACGTCATACGTTATATGTTATACGTCATACGTTATACGTTATACGTTATACGTTATACGTTATACGTTATACGTTATACGTTATACGTTATACATTGTACGTTATACGTTATACGTTATACGTTATACGTTACACGTTATACGTTATACGTTATACGTTATACGTCATACGTTATACGTTATACGTTATACGTTATACGATATACGTTATACGATATACGTTATACGTCATACGTTATACGTTATACGTTATACGTTATACGTTATACGTTGTACGTTATACGTTATACGTTATACGTTATACGTTATACGTTATACGTTATACGTTATACGTTATACGTTATACGTTATACGTTATACGTTATACGTTATACGTTATACTTTATACGTTATACGTTATACGTCATACGTTATACGTCATACGTTATACGTTATACGTTATACGTTATACTTTATACGTTATACGTTATACGTCATACGTTATACGTTATACGTTATACGTTATACGTTATACGTTATACGTTATACGTTATACGTTATACGTTATACGTTATACGTTATACGTTATACGTTATACGTTATACGTTATACGTTATACGTTATACGTTATACGTTATACGCTATAAGTTATAGGTCATACCTTATACGTGATACGTCATACGTTATACGTTATACGTTATACGTTATACGTTATACGTTATACGTTATACGTTATACGTTATACCTTATACATTATACTTCAGACGGTATACGTTATACGTAATACGGTATACGTTATGCGTTATACGCTATACGTTATACGTTATGCGCTATACGTAATACGTTATACGTTATAGGTTATACGTTATACGTTATACGTTATACGTTATACGTTATACGTTATACGTTATAAGTTATACGTTATACGTTATACGTCATACGTTATATGTTATACGTTATACTTTATACGTTATACCTTATACGTTATACGTTATACGCTATAAGTTATAGGTCATACCTTATACGTGATACGTCATACGTTATACGTTATACGTTATACGTTATACGTTATACGTTATACGTTATACGTTATACGTTATACGTTATACGTTATACGTTATACGTTATACTTTATACGTTATACGTTATACGTTATACGTTATACGTTATACGTTATACGTTATACGTTATACGTTATACGTTATACGTTATACGTTATACGTTATACGTTATACGTTATACGTTATACGTCATACGTTATACGTTATACGTTATACGTTATACGTAATATGTTATACGTTATACGTTATACGTTATACGTTATACGTAATACGTTATACGTTATACGTTATACGTTATTCGTTATACGTTATACGTTATACGTTATACGTTATACGTTATACGTTATACGTTATACGTTATACGTTATTCGTCATACGTTATACGTTATACGTTATTCGTTATACGTTATACGTTATACGTTATACGTTATACGTTATACGTTATACGTTATACGTTATACGTTATACGTTATACGTTATACGTTATACGTTATACGTTATACGTTATACGTTATACGTTATACGTTATACGTTATACGTTATACGTTATACGTTATACGTTATACGTTATACGTTATACGTTATACGATATACGTTATACATTATACGTAATACGTTATACGTTATACGTTATACGTAATACGCTATGCGTTATGCGTTATAGGATATACGTTATGCGTTACAGGATATACGTTATACGTTATACGTTATAGGTCATACCTTATACGTGATACGTCATACGTTATACGTTATACGTTATACGTTATACGTCATACGTTATACGTTATACGTTATACGTTATACGATATACGTTATACGATATACGTTATACGTCATACGTTATACGTTATACGTTATACGTTATACGATATACGTTATACGTTATACGTTATACGTTATACGTTATACGTTATATGTTATACGTTATACGTTATACGTTATACGTTATACGTTATACGTTATACGTTATACGTTATACGTTATACGTTATACGTTATACGTTATACGTTATACGTTATACGTTATACGTTATACGTTATACGTTATACGTTATACGTTATACGTTATACGTTATACGTTATACGTTATACGTTATACGTTATACGTTATACTTTATACGTTATACGTTATACGTTATACGTTATACGTTATACGTTATACTTTATACGTTATACGTTATATGTCATACGTTATACGTTATACGTTATACGTTATACGATATACGTTATACGATATACGTTATACGTCATACGTTATACTTTATACGTTATACGTTATTCGATATACGTTATACGTTATACGTTATACGTTATACGTTATACGTTATACGTTATACGTTATACGTTATACGTTATACTATACGTTATACGTTATACGTTATACGTTATACGTTATACGATATATGTTATTCGTTATACGTTATACGCTATACGCTATGCGTTATGCGTTATAGGATATACGTTATGCGTTACAGGATATACGTTATACGTTATACGTTATAGGTCATACCTTATACGTGATACGTCATACGTTATACGTTATACGTTATACATTATACGTCATACGTTATACGTTATACGTTATACGTTATACGATATACGTTATACGATATACGTTATACGTCATACGTTATACGTTATACGTTATACGTTATACGATATACGTTATACGTTATACGTTATACGTTATACGTTATACGTTATATGTTATACGTTATACGTTATACGTTATACGTTATACGTTATACGTTATACGTTATACGTTATACGTTATACGTTATACGTTATACGTTATACGTTATACGTTATACGTTATACGTTATACGTTATACGTTATACGTTATACGTTATACGTTATACGTTATACGTTATACGTTATACGTTATACGTTATACGTTATACGTTATACGTTATACGTTATACGTTATACGTTATACGTTATACGTTATACGTTATACGTTATACGTTATACGTTATACGTTATACGTTATACGTTATACGTTATACGTTATACGTTATACGTTATACGTTATACGTTATACGTTATACGTTATACGTTATACGTTATACGTTATACGTTATACGTTATACGTTATACGTTATACGTTATACGTTATACGTTATACGTTATACGTTATACGTTATACGTTATACGATATACGTTATACGTTATACGTTATACGTTATACGCTATACGCTATGCGTTATGCGTTATAGGATATACGTTATGCGTTACAGGATATACGTTATACGTTATACGTTATAGGTCATACCTTATACGTGATACGTCATACGTTATATGTTATACGTTATATGTTATACGTTATACGTTATACGCTATGCGTTATGCGTTATAGGATATACGTTATGCGTTCTAGGATATACGTTATACGTCATACGTTATACGTTATACGTTATACGTTATACGTTATACGTTATACGTTATACGTTATACGTTATACGTTATACGTTATACGTTATACGTTATACGTTATACGTTATACGTTATACGTTATACGTTATACGTTATACGTTATACGTTATACTTTATACGTTATACGTTATACGTTATACGTTATACGTTATACGTTATACGTTATACGTTATACGTTATACGTTATACGTTATACGTTATACGTTATACGTTATACGTTATACGTTATACGTTATACGTTATACTATACGTTATACGTTATACGTTATACGTTATACGTTATACGATATATGTTATACGTTATACGTTATACGTTATACGCTATACGCTATGCGTTATGCGTTATAGGATATACGTTATGCGTTACAGGATATACGTTATACGTTATACGTTATAGGTCATACCTTATACGTGATACGTCATACGTTATATGTTATACGTTATATGTTATACGTTATACGTTATACGCTATGCGTTATGCGTTATAGGATATACGTTATGCGTTATAGGATATACGCTATGCGTTATGCGTTATAGGATATACGTTATGCGTTATAGGATATACGTTATACGTTATACGGTATAGGTCATACCTTATACGTGATACGTCCTACGTTATATGTTATACGTTATACGTTATACGTTACACGTTATACGTTATACGTTATACGTTATACGTTATACGTTATACGTTATACGTTATACGTAATATGTAATGCGTCATACGTTTTACGTAATTCGTTACACGTTTTTCGTTACAAGTTATACGTTATACGTTATACGTTATACGTTATACGTTATACGTTATACGTTATACGTTATACGTTATACGTTATACGTTATACGTTATACGTTATACGTTATACGTTATACGTTATACGTTATTCGTTATACGTTCTTCGTTACACGTTATACGTTATACGTTAGCATTATACGTTTTACGTTATTCGTTATACGTTATACGTTATACGTTACACGTTATACGTTATACGTTACACGTTATACGTTATACGTAATATGTAATGCGTCATACGTTTTACGTTATTCGTTACACGTTTTTCGTTACAAGTTATACGTTATACGTTATACGTTATACGTTATTCGTTATACGTTATACGTTATACGTTATACGTTATACGTTATACGTTATACGTTATACGTTACACGTTATACGTTATACGTTATACGTTATACCTTATACATTATACGTCACACGTTATACGTTATACGTAATACGGTATACGTTATACGTTATACGTTATACGTAATACGTTATACGATATACGTTATACGTTATACGTAATACGTTATACGTTAGACGTTATACGTAATACGTTATACGTTATACGTTATACGTTATACGTTATACGTTATACGTTATACGTTATACGTTATACGTTATACGTTATACGTTATACGTTATACGTTATACGTTATACGTTATACGTTATACGTTATACGTTATACGTTATACGATATACGTTATACATTATACGTAATACGTTATACGTTATACGTTATACGTAATACGTTATACGTTATACGTTATACGTTATACGTTATACGTTATACGTTATACGTTATACGTTATACGTTATACGTTATACGTTATACGTTATACGGTATTCGTCATACGTTATACGTTATACGTTATACGTTATACGTTATACGTTATACGTTATACGTAATACGTTATACGTTATACGTTATACGTAATACGTTATACGTTATACGCATAGGCCATACCTTATACGTGATACGTCACACGTTATAAGTTATACGTTATACGTTATACGTTATACGTTATACGTTATACGTTATACGTTATACGTTATACGTTATACGTTATACGTTATACGTTATACGTTATACGTTATACGTTATGCGTTATAAGTCATACCTTATACGTGATACGTCATACGTTATACGTTATACGTTATACGTTATACGTTATACGTTATACGTTATACGTTTTACGTTATACGTTATACGTTATACGTTATACGTTATACGTTATACGTTATACGTTATACGTTATACGTTATACGTTATACGTTATACGTTATACGTTATACGTTATACGTTATACGTTATACGTTATACGTTATACGTTATACGTTATAGGTCATACCTTATACGTGATACGTCATACGTTATACGTTATACGTTATACGTTATACGTTATACGTTATACGTTATACGTTATACGTTATACGTTATACGTTATACGTTATACGTTCTACGTTATACGTTATACGTTGTACGTTATACGTTATACGTTATACGTTATACGTTATACGTTATACGTTATACGTTATACGTTATACGTTATACGTTATACGGTATACGTTATGCGTTATACGCTATACGTTATACGTTATACGCTATACGTTATACGTTATACGTTATAAGTTATACGTTATACGTTATACGTTTTACGATATACGTTATACGTTATTCGTTATACGTCCTTCGTTACACGTTATACGTTATACGTTATGCGTTATACGTTTTACGTTATTCGTTATACGTTATACGTTATACGTTATACGTTATACGTTACATGCTATACATTATACGTTATACGTTATACGTCATACGTTATACGTTATACGTTATACGTTATACGTTACACGTTACACGTTATACGTTACACGTTATACGTTACACGTTATACGATATACGTTATACGTCATACGTTATACGTTATACGATATACGTTATACGTTATTCGTTATACGTTATACGTTATAGGCTATACGTTATACGTTATACGTTATACGTTATACGTTATACGTTATACGTTATACGTTATACGTTATACGTTATACGTTATACGTTATACGATATACGTTATACGTTATACGTTATACGTTATACGTTATAAGTTATACGTCATAAGTTATACGATCCACGTTATACGTTATACGTAATATGTAATACGTAATACGTTTTACGTTATTCGTTATAAGTTCTTAGTTACACGTTATACGTTATACGTTATGCGATATACGTTTTACGTTATTCGTGATACGTTATACGCTATGCGTTATGCGTTATAGGATATACGTTATGCGTTATAGGATATACGTTATACGTTATACGTTATAGGTCATACCTTATACGTGATACGTCATACGTTATATGTTATACGTCATACGTTATACGTTATACGTTATACGTTATACGTTATACGTTATACGTTATACGTTATACGTTATACATTGTACGTTATACGTTATACGTTATACGTTATACGTTACACGTTATACGTTATACGTTATACGTTATACGTCATACGTTATACGTTATACGTTATACGTTATACGATATACGTTATACGATATACGTTATACGTCATACGTTATACGTTATACGTTATACGTTATACGTTATACGTTGTACGTTATACGTTATACGTTATACGTTATACGTTATACGTTATACGTTATACGTTATACGTTATACGTTATACGTTATACGTTATACGTTATACGTTATACATTATACGTTATACTTTATACGTTATACGTTATACGTTATACGTCATACGTTATACGTCATACGTTATACGTTATACGTTATACGTTATACTTTATACGTTATACGTTATACGTCATACGTTATACGTTATACGTTATACGTTATACGTTATACGTTATACGTTATACGTTATACGTTATACGTTATACGTTATACGTTATACGTTATACGTTATACGTTATACGTTATACGTTATACGTTATACGCTATAAGTTATAGGTCATACCTTATACGTTCTACGTTATACGTTATACGTTGTACGTTATACGTTATACGTTATACGTTATACGTTATACGTTATACGTTATACGTTATACGTTATACGTTATACGTTATACGTTATACGGTATACGTTATGCGTTATACGCTATACGTTATACGTTATACGCTATACGTTATACGTTATACGTTATAAGTTATACGTTATACGTTATACGTTTTACGATATACGTTATACGTTATTCGTTATACGTCCTTCGTTACACGTTATACGTTATACGTTATGCGTTATACGTTTTACGTTATTCGTTATACGTTATACGTTATACGTTATACGTTATACGTTACATGCTATACATTATACGTTATACGTTATACGTCATACGTTATACGTTATACGTTATACGTTATACGTTACACGTTACACGTTATACGTTACACGTTATACGTTACACGTTATACGATATACGTTATACGTCATACGTTATACGTTATACGATATACGTTATACGTTATTCGTTATACGTTATACGTTATAGGCTATACGTTATACGTTATACGTTATACGTTATACGTTATACGTTATACGTTATACGTTATACGTTATACGTTATACGTTATACGTTATACGATATACGTTATACGTTATACGTTATACGTTATACGTTATAAGTTATACGTCATAAGTTATACGATCCACGTTATACGTTATACGTAATATGTAATACGTAATACGTTTTACGTTATTCGTTATAAGTTCTTCGTTACACGTTATACGTTATACGTTATGCGATATACGTTTTACGTTATTCGTGATACGTTATACGCTATGCGTTATGCGTTATAGGATATACGTTATGCGTTATAGGATATACGTTATACGTTATACGTTATAGGTCATACCTTATACGTGATACGTCATACGTTATATGTTATACGTCATACGTTATACGTTATACGTTATACGTTATACGTTATACGTTATACGTTATACGTTATACGTTATACATTGTACGTTATACGTTATACGTTATACGTTATACGTTACACGTTATACGTTATACGTTATACGTTATACGTCATACGTTATACGTTATACGTTATACGTTATACGATATACGTTATACGATATACGTTATACGTCATACGTTATACGTTATACGTTATACGTTATACGTTATACGTTGTACGTTATACGTTATACGTTATACGTTATACGTTATACGTTATACGTTATACGTTATACGTTATACGTTATACGTTATACGTTATACGTTATACGTTATACGTTATACTTTATACGTTATACGTTATACGTCATACGTTATACGTTATACGTTATACGTTATACGTTATACGTTATACGTTATACGTTTTACGTTATACGTTATACGTTATACGTTATACGTTATACGTTATACGTTATACGTTATACGTTATACGTTATACGTTATACGTTATACGTTATACGTTATACGTTATACGTTATACGTTATACGTTATACGTTATACGTTATACGTTATAGGTCATACCTTATACGTGATACGTCATACGTTATACGTTATACGTTATACGTTATACGTTATACGTTATACGTTATACGTTATACGTTATACGTTATACGTTATACGTTATACGTTCTACGTTATACGTTATACGTTGTACGTTATACGTTATACGTTATACGTTATACGTTATACGTTATACGTTATACGTTATACGTTATACGTTATACGTTATACGGTATACGTTATGCGTTATACGCTATACGTTATACGTTATACGCTATACGTTATACGTTATACGTTATAAGTTATACGTTATACGTTATACGTTTTACGATATACGTTATACGTTATTCGTTATACGTCCTTCGTTACACGTTATACGTTATACGTTATGCGTTATACGTTTTACGTTATTCGTTATACGTTATACGTTATACGTTATACGTTATACGTTACATGCTATACATTATACGTTATACGTTATACGTCATACGTTATACGTTATACGTTATACGTTATACGTTACACGTTACACGTTATACGTTACACGTTATACGTTACACGTTATACGATATACGTTATACGTCATACGTTATACGTTATACGATATACGTTATACGTTATTCGTTATACGTTATACGTTATAGGCTATACGTTATACGTTATACGTTATACGTTATACGTTATACGTTATACGTTATACGTTATACGTTATACGTTATACGTTATACGTTATACGATATACGTTATACGTTATACGTTATACGTTATACGTTATAAGTTATACGTCATAAGTTATACGATCCACGTTATACGTTATACGTAATATGTAATACGTAATACGTTTTACGTTATTCGTTATAAGTTCTTAGTTACACGTTATACGTTATACGTTATGCGATATACGTTTTACGTTATTCGTGATACGTTATACGCTATGCGTTATGCGTTATAGGATATACGTTATGCGTTATAGGATATACGTTATACGTTATACGTTATAGGTCATACCTTATACGTGATACGTCATACGTTATATGTTATACGTCATACGTTATACGTTATACGTTATACGTTATACGTTATACGTTATACGTTATACGTTATACGTTATACATTGTACGTTATACGTTATACGTTATACGTTATACGTTACACGTTATACGTTATACGTTATACGTTATACGTCATACGTTATACGTTATACGTTATACGTTATACGATATACGTTATACGATATACGTTATACGTCATACGTTATACGTTATACGTTATACGTTATACGTTATACGTTGTACGTTATACGTTATACGTTATACGTTATACGTTATACGTTATACGTTATACGTTATACGTTATACGTTATACGTTATACGTTATACGTTATACGTTATACATTATACGTTATACTTTATACGTTATACGTTATACGTTATACGTCATACGTTATACGTCATACGTTATACGTTATACGTTATACGTTATACTTTATACGTTATACGTTATACGTCATACGTTATACGTTATACGTTATACGTTATACGTTATACGTTATACGTTATACGTTATACGTTATACGTTATACGTTATACGTTATACGTTATACGTTATACGTTATACGTTATACGTTATACGTTATACGCTATAAGTTATAGGTCATACCTTATACGTTCTACGTTATACGTTATACGTTGTACGTTATACGTTATACGTTATACGTTATACGTTATACGTTATACGTTATACGTTATACGTTATACGTTATACGTTATACGTTATACGGTATACGTTATACGTTATACGGTATACGTTATGCGTTATACGCTATACGTTATACGTTATACGCTATACGTTATACGTTATACGTTATAAGTTATACGTTATACGTTATACGTTTTACGATATACGTTATACGTTATTCGTTATACGTCCTTCGTTACACGTTATACGTTATACGTTATGCGTTATACGTTTTACGTTATTCGTTATACGTTATACGTTATACGTTATACGTTATACGTTACATGCTATACATTATACGTTATACGTTATACGTCATACGTTATACGTTATACGTTATACGTTATACGTTACACGTTACACGTTATACGTTACACGTTATACGTTACACGTTATACGATATACGTTATACGTCATACGTTATACGTTATACGATATACGTTATACGTTATTCGTTATACGTTATACGTTATAGGCTATACGTTATACGTTATACGTTATACGTTATACGTTATACGTTATACGTTATACGTTATACGTTATACGTTATACGTTATACGTTATACGATATACGTTATACGTTATACGTTATACGTTATACGTTATAAGTTATACGTCATAAGTTATACGATCCACGTTATACGTTATACGTAATATGTAATACGTAATACGTTTTACGTTATTCGTTATAAGTTCTTCGTTACACGTTATACGTTATACGTTATGCGATATACGTTTTACGTTATTCGTGATACGTTATACGCTATGCGTTATGCGTTATAGGATATACGTTATGCGTTATAGGATATACGTTATACGTTATACGTTATAGGTCATACCTTATACGTGATACGTCATACGTTATATGTTATACGTCATACGTTATACGTTATACGTTATACGTTATACGTTATACGTTATACGTTATACGTTATACGTTATACATTGTACGTTATACGTTATACGTTATACGTTATACGTTACACGTTATACGTTATACGTTATACGTTATACGTCATACGTTATACGTTATACGTTATACGTTATACGATATACGTTATACGATATACGTTATACGTCATACGTTATACGTTATACGTTATACGTTATACGTTATACGTTGTACGTTATACGTTATACGTTATACGTTATACGTTATACGTTATACGTTATACGTTATACGTTATACGTTATACGTTATACGTTATACGTTATACGTTATACGTTATACTTTATACGTTATACGTTATACGTCATACGTTATACGTCATACGTTATACGTTATACGTTATACGTTATACTTTATACGTTATACGTTATACGTCATACGTTATACGTTATACGTTATACGTTATACGTTATACGTTATACGTTATACGTTATACGTTATACGTTATACGTTATACGTTATACGTTATACGTTATACGTTATACGTTATACGTTATACGTTATACGCTATAAGTTATAGGTCATACCTTATACGTGATACGTCATACGTTATACGTTATACGTTATACGTTATACGTTATACGTTATACGTTATACGTTATACGTTATACCTTATACATTATACGTCAGACGGTATACGTTATACGTAATACGGTATACGTTATGCGTTATACGCTATACGTTATACGTTATGCGCTATACGTAATACGTTATACGTTATAGGTTATACGTTATACGTTATACGTTATACGTTATACGTTATACGTTATACGTTATAAGTTATACGTTATACGTTATACGTCATACGTTATATGTTATACGTTATACTTTATACGTTATACCTTATACGTTATACGTTATACGCTATAAGTTATAGGTCATACCTTATACGTGATACGTCATACGTTATACGTTATACGTTATACGTTATACGTTATACGTTATACGTTATACGTTATACGTTATACGTTATACGTTATACGTTATACGTTATACGTTATACGTTATACGTTATACGTTATACGTTATACGTTATACGTTATACGTTATACGTTATACGTTATACGTTATACGTTATACGTTATACGTTATACGTTATACGTTATACGTTATACGTTATACGTCATACGTTATACGTTATACGTTATACGTTATACGTAATATGTTATACGTTATACGTTATACGTTATACGTTATACGTAATACGTTATACGTTATACGTTATACGTTATTCGTTATACGTTATACGTTATACGTTATACGTTATACGTTATACGTTATACGTTATACGTTATACGTTATTCGTCATACGTTATACGTTATACGTTATTCGTTATACGTTATACGTTATACGTTATACGTTATACGTTATACGTTATACGTTATACGTTATACGTTATACGTTATACGTTATACGTTATACGTTATACGTTATACGTTATACGTTATACGTTATACGTTATACGTTATACGTTATACGTTATACGTTATACGTTATACGTTATACGTTATACGTTATACGATATACGTTATACATTATACGTAATACGTTATACGTTATACGTTATACGTAATACGTTATACGTTATACGTTATACGTTATACGTTATACGTTATACGTTATACGTTATACGTTATACGTTATACGTTATACGGTATTCGTCATACGTTATACGTTATACGTTATACGTTATACGTTATACGTTATACGTTATACGTAATACGTTATACGTTATACGTTATACGTAATACGTTATACGTTATACGCATAGGCCATACCTTATACGTGATACGTCACACGTTATAAGTTATACGTTATACGTTATACGTTATACGTTATACGTTATACGTTATACGTTATACGTTATACGTTATACGTTATACGTTATACGTTATACGTTATACGTTATACGTTATGCGTTATAAGTCATACCTTATACGTGATACGTCATACGTTATACGTTATACGTTATACGTTATACGTTATACGTTATACGTTATACGTTTTACGTTATACGTTATACGTTATACGTTATACGTTATACGTTATACGTTATACGTTATACGTTATACGTTATACGTTATACGTTATACGTTATACGTTATACGTTATACGTTATACGTTATACGTTATACGTTATACGTTATACGTTATACGTTATACGTTATAGGTCATACCTTATACGTGATACGTCGTACGTTATACGTTATACGTTATACGTTATACGTTATACGTTATACGTTATACGTTATACGTTATACGTTATACGTTATACGTTATACGTTCTACGTTATACGTTATACGTTGTACGTTATACGTTATACGTTATACGTTATACGTTATACGTTATACGTTATACGTTATACGTTATACGTTATACGTTATACGTTATACGTTATACGGTATACGTTATGCGTTATACGCTATACGTTATACGTTATACGCTATACGTTATACGTTATACGTTATAAGTTATACGTTATACGTTATACGTTTTACGATATACGTTATACGTTATTCGTTATACGTCCTTCGTTACACGTTATACGTTATACGTTATGCGTTATACGTTTTACGTTATTCGTTATACGTTATACGTTATACGTTATACGTTATACGTTACATGCTATACATTATACGTTATACGTTATACGTCATACGTTATACGTTATACGTTATACGTTATACGTTACACGTTACACGTTATACGTTACACGTTATACGTTACACGTTATACGATATACGTTATACGTCATACGTTATACGTTATACGATATACGTTATACGTTATTCGTTATACGTTATACGTTATAGGCTATACGTTATACGTTATACGTTATACGTTATACGTTATACGTTATACGTTATACGTTATACGTTATACGTTATACGATATACGTTATACGTTATACGTTATACGTTATACGTTATAAGTTATACGTCATAAGTTATACGATCCACGTTATACGTTATACGTAATATGTAATACGTAATACGTTTTACGTTATTCGTTATAAGTTCTTCGTTACACGTTATACGTTATACGTTATGCGATATACGTTTTACGTTATTCGTGATACGTTATACGCTATGCGTTATGCGTTATAGGATATACGTTATGCGTTATAGGATATACGTTATACGTTATACGTTATAGGTCATACCTTATACGTGATACGTCATACGTTATATGTTATACGTCATACGTTATACGTTATACGTTATACGTTATACGTTATACGTTATACGTTATACGTTATACGTTATACATTGTACGTTATACGTTATACGTTATACGTTATACGTTACACGTTATACGTTATACGTTATACGTTATACGTCATACGTTATACGTTATACGTTATACGTTATACGATATACGTTATACGATATACGTTATACGTCATACGTTATACGTTATACGTTATACGTTATACGTTATACGTTGTACGTTATACGTTATACGTTATACGTTATACGTTATACGTTATACGTTATACGTTATACGTTATACGTTATACGTTATACTTTATACGTTATACGTTATACGTCATACGTTATACGTCATACTTTATACGTTATACGTTATACGTCATACGTTATACGTCATACGTTATACGTTATACGTTATACGTTATACTTTATACGTTATACGTTATACGTTATACGTTATACGTTATACGTTATACGTTATACGTTATACGTTATACGTTATACGTTATACGTTATACGTTATACGTTGTACGTTATACGTTATACGTTATACGTTACACGTTATACGTTATACGTTATACGTTATACGTTATACGTTATACGTTATACGTTATACGTTATACGTTATACGTTTGACATTATACGTTATACGTTAAACGTTATACGTTATACGTTATACGTTATACGATATACGTTATACGATATACGTTATACATTATTCGTTATACGTTCTTCGTTACACGTTACAAGTTATACGTTATACGTTATACGTTATAAGTTATACGTCATAAGTTATACGATCCACGTTATACGTTATACGAAATATGTAATACGTTATACGTTATACGTTATACGTTATACGTTACACATTATACGTTTTACGATATACGTTATACGTTATACGTTATACGTTATACGTTATACGTTACACGTTATACGTTATACGTTATACGTTATACGTTATACGTTATACGTTATACGTTATACGTTATACGTTATACGTTATACGTTATACGTTATACGTTATACGTTATACGTTATACGTTATACGTTATACGTTATACGTTATACGTTATACGTTATACGTTATACGTTATACGTTATACGTTATACGTTATACGTTATACGTTATACGTTATACGTTATACGTTATACGTTCTACGTTATACGTTTGACATTATACGTTATACGCTAAACGTTATACGTTATACGTTATACCTTATACGTTATACGTTATACGTTATACGTTATACGTTATACGTTATACGTTATACGTTATACGTTATACGTTATACGTTATACGTTATACGTTATACGTTATACGTTATACGTTATACGTCATAGGGTATACGTTATACGTTATACGTTATGCGTTATACGTTATGCGTTATTCGTTTCACGTTATTCGTTATACGTTATACGTTATACGTTATACGTTATACGTTATACGCTATACGTTATACGTTTTACGTTACACGTTATACGTTATACGTTATACGTTATACGTTATACGTTATACGTCATACGTTATACGTTATACGGTATACGTTATACGTTATACGATATACGTTATACGATATACTTTATACGTTATTCGTTATACGTTCTTCGTTACACGTTATACGTTATACGTTATGCGTTATACGTTTTACGTTATTCGTTATACGTTATACGTTATACGTTATACGTTATACGTTATACGTTATACGTTCTACGTTATACGTTTGACATTATACGTTATACGTTAAACGTTATACGTTATACGTTATACCTTATACGTTATACGTTATACGTTATACGTTATACGTTATACGTTATACGTTATACGTTATACGTTATACGTTATACGTTATACGTTAGACGTCATACGTTATACGTTATACGTTATACGTTATACGATATACGTTATACGATATACGTTATACGTCATACGTTATACGTTATACGATATACGTTATACGTTATTCGTTATACGTTATACGTTATACGTTATACGTTATACGTTATACGTTATACGTTATACGTTATACGTTATACGTTATACGTTATACGTTATACGTTATACGTTATACGTTATACGTTATACGTTATACGTTATACGTTATACGTTATACGTTATACGTTATACGTTATGCGATATACGTTTTACGTTATTCGTGATACGTTATACGTTATACGTTATACGTTATACGTTATACGTTATACGTTATACGTTGTACGTTATACGTTATACGTTATACGTTCTACGTTATACGTTATACGTTATACGTTATACGTTATACGTTATACGTTATACGTTATACGTTATACGTTATACGTTATACGTTATACGTTATACGTTATACGTTATACGTTATACCTTATACGTTATACGTTATACGTTATACGTTATACGTTATACGTTATACGTTATACGTTATACGTTATACGTTATACGTTATACGTTATACGTTATACGTTATACGTTATACGTTATACGTTATACGTTATACGTTATACGTTATACGTTATACGTTATACGTTATACGTTATACGTTATACGTTATACGTTATACGTTATACGTTATACGTTATACGTTATACGTTATACGTTATACGTTATACGTTATACGTTATACGTTATACGTTATACGTTATACTTTATACGTTATACGTTATACGTCATACGTTATACGGTACACGTTATACGTTATACGTTATACCATACACGTTATACGTTATACGTTATACGTTATACGTTATACGTTATACGTTATACGTTATACGTTATACGTTATACGTTATACGTTTGACATTTTACGTTATACGTTAAACGTTATACGTTATACGTTATACGTTATACGATATACGTTATACGATATACGTTATACATTATTCGTTATACGTTCTTCGTTACACGTTACAAGTTATACGTTATACTTTATACGTTATAAGTTATACGTCATAAGTTATACGATCCACGTTATACGTTATACGAAATATGTAATACGTTATACGTTATACGTTATACGTTATACGTTACACATTATACGTTTTACGATATACGTTATACGTTATACGTTATACGTTATACGTTATACGTTACACGTTATACGTTATACGTTATACGTTATACGTTATACGTTATACGTTATACGTTATACGTTATACGTTATACGTTATACGTTATACGTTATACGTTATACGTTATACGTTATACGTTATACGTTATACGTTATACGTTATACGTTATACGTTATACGTTATACGTTATACGTTATACGTTATACGTTATACGTTATACGTTATACGTTATACGTTATACGTTATACGTTATACGTTATACGTTCTACGTTATACGTTTGACATTATACGTTATACGTTATACGTTATACGTTATACGTTATACGTTATACGTTATACGTTATACGTTATACGTTATACGTTATACGTTATACGTTATACGTTATACGTTATACGTTATACGTTATACGTTATACGTGATACGTTATACGTTATACGTAATATGTAATACGTCATACGTTATACGTTATACGTTATACGTTATACGTTATACGTTATACGTTATACGTTATACGTTATACGTTATACGTTATACGTTCTACGTTATACGTTTGACATTATACGTTATACGTTAGACGTTATACGTTATACGTTATACGTTATAAATTATACGTTATACGTTATACGTTATACGTTATACGTTATACGTTATACGTTATACGTCATACGTTATACGTTATACGTTATACGTTATACGTTATACGTTATACGTTATACGTTATACGTTATACGTTATACGTTATACGTTATACGTTATACGTTATACGTTATACGTTATACGTTATACGTTAGACGTCATACGTTATACGTTATACGTTATACGTTATACGATATACGTCATACGATATACGTTATACGTCATACGTTATACGTTATACGTTATACGTTATACGATATACGTTATACGTTATTCGTTATACGTTATACGTTATAGGCTATACGTTATACGTTATACGTTATACGTTATACGTTATACGTTATACGTTATACGTTATACGTTATACGTTGTACGTTATACGTTATACGTTATACGTTATACGTTATACGTTATACGTTATACGTTATACGTTATACGTTATACGTTATGCGTTATACGTTATACGTTATACGTTATACGTTATACGTTACATGCTATACGTTATACGTTATACGTTATACGTTGTACGTTATACGTTATACGTTATGCGTTATACGTTATACGTTATACGTTATACGTTATACGTAATATGTAATGCGTCATACGTTTTACGTTATTCGTTATACGTTTTTCGTTACAACTTATACGTTATACGTTATACGTTATACGTTATACGTTATACGTTACATGCTATACGTTATACGTTATACGTTATACGTTATACGTTATACTTTATACGTTATACGTTATACGTTGTACGTTACACGTTGTACGTTATACGTTATACGTTATACGTTATACGTTATACGTTATACGTTATACGTTATACGTTATACGTTATACGTAATACGTTATACGTTATACGTAATATGTAATGCGTCATACGTTTTACGTTATTCGTTATACGTTTTTCGTTACAACTTATACGTTATACGTTATACGTTATACGTTATACGTTATACGTTACATGCTATACGTTATACGTTATACGTTATACGTTATACGTTATACTTTATACGTTATACGTTATACGTTGTACGTTATACGTTGTACGTTATACGTTATACGTTATACGTTATACGTTATACGTTATACGTTATACGTTATACGTTATACGTTATACGTTATACGTTATACGTTATAAGTTACATGCTATACGTTATACGTTATACGTTATACGTTATACGTTATACGTTATACGTTATACGTTATACGTTATACGTTATACGTTATACGTTATACGTTATACGTTATACGTTATACGTTATACGTTATACGTTATACGTTATACGTTATACGTTATACGTTATACGTTATACGTTATACGTTATACGTTATACGTTATACGTTATACGTTATACGTTATACGTCATACGTTATACGTTATACGTTATACGTTATACGATATACGTTATACGATATACGTTATACGTCATACGTTATACGTTATACGTTATACGTTATACGATATACGTTATACGATATACGTTATACGTCATACGTTATACGTTATACGTTATACGTTATACGTTATACGTTATACGTTATACGTTATACGTTATACGTTATACGTTATACGTTATACGTTATACGTTATACGTTAGACGTCATACGTTATACGTTATACGTTATACGTTATACGATATACGTCATACGATATACGTTATACGTCATACGTTATACGTTATACGTTATACGTTATACGATATACGTTATACGTTATTCGTTATACGTTATACGTTATAGGCTATACGTTATACGTTATACGTTATACGTTATACGTTATACGTTATACGTTATACGTTATACGTTATACGTTGTACGTTATACGTTATACGTTATACGTTATACGTTATACGTTATACGTTATACGTTATACGTTATACGTTATACGTTATACGTTATACGTTATACGTTATACGTTATACGTTATACGTTACATGCTATACGTTATACGTTATACGTTATACGTCATTCGTTATACGTTACACGTTACACGTTATACGTTACACGTTATACGTTACGCGTTATACGTTACACGTTATACGTTACACGTTATACGTTACACGTTATACGTTACACGTTATACGTTATACGTTATACGTTATACGTTATACGTTATACGTTATACGTTATACGTTATACGTTATACGTTATACGTTATACGTTATACGTTATACGTTATACGTTATACGTTATACGTTATACGTTATACGTTATACGTTATACGTTATACGTTATACGTTATACGTTATACGTCATAGGGTATACGTTATACGTTATACGTTATGCGTTATACGTTATGCGTTATTCGTTTCACGTTATTCGTTATACGTTATACGTTATACGTTATACGTTATACGTTATACGCTATACGTTATACGTTTTACGTTACACGTTATACGTTATACGTTATACGTTATACGTTATACGTAATACGTTATACGTTATACGTTATACGTTATACGTTATACGTTATACGTTATACGATATACGTTATACGTTATTCGTTATACGTTATACGTGATACGTTATACGTTATACGATATTCGTTATACGTTACACGTTACACGTTATACGTTACACGTTATACGTTACGCGTTATACGTTACACGTTATACGTTACACGTTATACGTTACACGTTATACGTTATACGTTATACATTATACGTTATACGTTATACGTTATACGTTATACGTTATACGTTATACGTTATACGTTATACGTTATACGTTATACGTTATACGTTATACGTTATACGTCATAGGGTATACGTTATACGTTATACGTTATACGTTATACGTTATACGTCATAGGGTATACGTTATACGTTATACGTTATGCGTTATACGTTATGCGTTATTCGTTTCACGTTATTCGTTATACGTTATACGTTATACGTTATACGTTATACGTTATACGTTATACGTTATACGTTATACGTTATACGTTATACGATATACGTTATACGATATACGTTATACGTCATACGTTATACGTTATACGTTATACGTTATACGTTATACGTTATACGTTATACGTTATACGTTATACGTTATACGTTATACGTTATTCGTTATACGTTACACGTTACACGTTATACGTTACACGTTATACTTTACGCGTTATACGTTACACGTTATACGTTACACGTTATACGTTACACGTTATACGTTATACGTTATACGTTATACGTTATACGTTATACGTTATACGTTATACGTTATACGTTATACATTATACGTTATACGTTATACGTTATACGTTATACGTTATACGTTATACGTTATACGTTATACGTTATACGTTATACGTTATACGTTATACGTTATACGTCATAGGGTATACGTTATACGTTATACGTTATGCGTTATACGTTATGCGTTATTCGTTTCACGTTATTCGTTATACGTTATACGTTATACGTTATACGTTATACGTTATACGTTATACGTTATACGCTACACGTTATACGTTTTACGTTACACGTTATACGTTATACGTTATACGTTATACGTTATACGTTATACGTCATACGTTATACGTTATACGGTATACGTTATACGTTATACGATATACGTTATACGATATACGTTATACGTTATTCGTTATACGTTCTTCGTTACACGTTATACGTTATACGTTATGCGTTATACGTTTTACGTTATTCGTTATACGTTATACGTTATACGTTACACGTTATACGTTATACGTAATATGTAATGCGTCATACGTTTTACGTTATTCGTTATACGTTTTTCGTTACAAGTTATACGTTATACGTTATACGTTATAAGTTATACGTCATAAGTTATACGATCCACGTTATACGTTATACGAAATATGTAATACGTAATACGTTTTACGTTATTCGATATACGTTCTTCGTTACACGTTATACGTTATACGTTATGCGATATACGTTTTACGTTATTCGTGATACGTTATACGTTATACGTTATACGTTATACGTTATACGTTATACGTTATACGTTATACGTTATACGTTATACGTTATACGTTGTACGTTATACGTTTTACGTTACACGTTATACGTTATACGTTATACGTTATACGTTATACGTTATACGTTATACGTTATACGTTATACATTATACGTTATACGTTATACGTTACACGTTATACGTTATACGTAATATGTAATGCGTCATACGTTTTACGTTATTCGTTATACGTTTTTCGTTACAAGTTATACGTTATACGTTATACGTTATAAGTTATACGTCATAAGTTATACGATCCACGTTATACGCTATACGAAATATGTAATACGTTATACGTTATACGTTATACGTTATACGTTACACATTATACGTTTTACGATATACGTTATACGTTATACGTTATACGTTATACGTTATACGTTACACGTTATACGTTATACGTTATACGTTATACGTTATACGTTATACGTTATACGTTATACGTTATACGTTATACGTTGTACGTTATACGTTTTACGTTACACGTTATACGTTATACGTTATACGTTATACGTTATACGTTATACGTTATACGTTATACGTTATACGTTATTCGTTATACGTTACACGTTACACGTTATACGTTACACGTTATACGTTACGCGTTATACGTTACACGTTATACGTTACACGTTATACGTTACACGTTATACGTTATACGTTATACGTTATACGTTATACGTTATACGTTATACGTTATACGTTATACGTTATACATTATACGTTATACGTTATACGTTATACGTTATACGTTATACGTTATACGTTATACGTTATACGTTATACGTTATACGTTATACGTTATACGTCATAGGGTATACGTTATACGTTATACGTTATGCGTTATACGTTATGCGTTATTCGTTTCACGTTATTCGTTATACGTTATACGTTATACGTTATACGTTATACGTTATACGTTATACGCTATACGTTATACGTTTTACGTTACACGTTATACGTTATACGTTATACGTTATACGTTATACGTTATACGTCATACGTTATACGTTATACGGTATACGTTATACGTTATACGATATACGTTATACGATATACGTTATACGTTATTCGTTATACGTTCTTCGTTACACGTTATACGTTATACGTTATGCGTTATACGTTTTACGTTATTCGTTATACGTTATACGTTATACGTTACACGTTATACGTTATACGTAATATGTAATGCGTCATACGTTTTACGTTATTCGTTATACGTTTTTCGTTACAAGTTATACGTTATACGTTATACGTTATAAGTTATACGTCATAAGTTATACGATCCACGTTATACGTTATACGAAATATGTAATACGTAATACGTTTTACGTTATTCGATATACGTTCTTCGTTACACGTTATACGCTATACGTTATGCGATATACGTTTTACGTTATTCGTGATACGTTATACGTTATACGTTATACGTTATACGTTATACGTTATACGTTATACGGTATACGTTATACGTTATACGTTATACGTTATACGTTATACGTTATACGTAATACGTTATACGTTATACGTTATACGTTATAGGTTATACGTTATACGTTATACGTTATACGTTATACGTTATACGTTATACGTTATACGTTACACGTTATACGTTATACGTAATATGTAATGCGTCATACGTTTTACGTTATTCGTTATACGTTTTTCGTTACAAGTTATACGTTATACGTTATACGTTATAAGTTATACGTCATAAGTTATACGATCCACGTTATACGCTATACGAAATATGTAATACGTTATACGTTATACGTTATACGTTATACGTTACACATTATACGTTTTACGATATACGTTATACGTTATACGTTATACGTTATACGTTATACGTTACACGTTATACGTTATACGTTATACGTTATACGTTATACGTTATACGTTATACGTTATACGTTATACGTTATACGTTGTACGTTATACGTTTTACGTTACACGTTATACGTTATACGTTATACGTTATACGTTATACGTTATACGTTATACGTTATACGTTATACGTTACACGTTATACGATATACGTTATACGATATACGTTATACGTTATTCGTTATACGTTCTTCGTTACACGTTATACGTTATACGTTATGTGTTATACGTTATACGTTATACGTTATACGTTATACGTTATTCGTTATACGTAATACGTTATACGTTATACGTTATACGTTATACGTTATATGTTATACGTTATACGTCATACGTTATACGTTATACGTTATACGTTATACGATATACGTTATACGATATACGTTATACGTCATACGTTATACGTTATACGTTATACGTTATACGTTATACGTTATACGTTATACGTCATACGTTATACGTTATACGTTATACGTTATACGATATACGTTATACGATATACGTTATACGTCATACGTTATACGTTATACGTTATACGTTATACGTTATACGTTATACGTTATACGTTATACGATATACGTTATACGATATACGTTATACGTTATTCGTTATACGTTCTTCGTTACACGTTATACGTTATACGTTATGTGTTATACGTTATACGTTATACGTTATACGTTACACGTTATACGTTATACGTTATACGTTATACGTTATACGTTATACGTTATACGTTATACGTTATACGTTATACGTTGTACGTTATACGTTTTACGTTACACGTTATACGTTATACGTTATACGTTATACGTTATACGTTATACGTTATACGTTATACGTTATACGTTATACGTTATACGATATACGTTATACGATATACGTTATACGTTATTCGTTATACGTTCTTCGTTACACGTTATACGTTATACGTTATGTGTTATACGTTATACGTTATACGTTATACGTTATACGTTATTCGTTATACGTAATACGTTATACGTTATACGTTATACGTTATACGTTATACGTTATACGTTATACGTCATACGTTATACGTTATACGTTATACGTTATACGATATACGTTATACGATATACGTTATACGTTATACGTTATACGTTATACGGTATACGTTATACGTTATACGTTATACGTTATACGTTATGCGTTATACGTTATACGTTATACGTCATACGTTATACGTTATACGGTATACGTTATACGTTATACGATATACGTTATACGATATACGTTATACGTTATTCGTTATACGTTCTTCGTTACACGTTATACGTTATACGTTATGCGTTATACGTTTTACGTTATTCGTTATACGTTATACGTTATACGTTACACGTTATACGTTATACGTAATATGTAATGCGTCATACGTTTTACGTTATTCGTTATACGTTTTTCGTTACAAGTTATACGTTATACGTTATACGTTATAAGTTATACGTCATAAGTTATACGATCCACGTTATACGTTATACGAAATATGTAATACGTAATACGTTTTACGTTATTCGTTATACGTTCTTCGTTACACGTTATACGTTATACGTTATGCGATATACGTTTTACGTTATTCGTGATACGTTATACGTTATACGTTATACGTTATACGTTATACGTTATACGTTATACGGTATACGTTATACGTTATACGTTATACGTTATACGTTATACGTTATACGTAATACGTTATACGTTATACGTTATACGTTATAGGTTATACGTTATACGTTATACGTTATACGTTATACGTTATACGTTATACGTTACACGTTATACGTTATACGTAATATGTAATGCGTCATACGTTTTACGTTATTCGTTATACGTTTTTCGTTACAAGTTATACGTTATACGTTATACGTTATAAGTTATACGTCATAAGTTATACGATCCACGTTATACGCTATACGAAATATGTAATACGTTATACGTTATACGTTATACGTTATACGTTATTCGTTATACGTTATACGTTATACGTTATACGTTATACGTAATACGTTATACGTTATACGTTATACGTTATACGTTATACGTTATACGTTATACGTTATACGTTATACGTTATTCGTTACACGTTATACGTTATACGTTATACGTTATACGTTATACGTTATACGTTATACGTTATACGTTATACGATATACGTTATACGATATACGTTATACGTCATACGTTATACGTTATACGTTATACGTTATACGTTATACGTTGTACGTTATACGTTATACGTTATACGTTATACGTTATACGTTATACGTTATACGTTATACGTTATACGTTATACGTTATACGTTATACGTTATACGTTATACGTTATACTTTATACGTTATACGTTATACGTCATACGTTATACGTTATACGTTATACGTTATACGTTATACGTTATACGTTACACGTTATACGTTATACGTTATACGTTATACGTTATACGTTATACGTTATACGTTATACGTTATACGTTATACGTTATACGTTATACGTTATACGTTATACGATATACGTTATACGATATACGTTATACGTCATACGTTATACGTTATACGTTATACGTTATACGTTATACGTTGTACGTTATACGTTATACGTTATACGTTATACGTTATACGTTATACGTTATACGTTATACGTTATACGTTATACGTTATACGTTATACGTTATACGTTATACGTTATACTTTATACGTTATACGTTATACGTCATACGTTATACGTTATACGTTATACGTTATACGTTATACGTTATACGTTACACGTTATACGTTATACGTTATACGTTATACGTTATACGTTATACGTTATACGTTATACGTTATACGTTATACGTTATACGTTATACGTTATACGTTATACGTTATACGTTATACGTTATACGTTATACGTTATACGTTATACGTTATACGGTATACGTTATGCGTTATACGCTATACGTTATACGTTATACGCTATACGTTATACGTTATACGTTATAAGTTATACGTTTTACGTTATACGTTTTACGATATACGTTATACGTTATTCGTTATACGTCCTTCGTTACACGTTATACGTTATACGTTATGCGTTATACGTTTTACGTTATTCGTTATACGTTATACGTCATACGTTATACGTTATACGTTATACGTTATACGTTACACGTTACACGTTATACGTTACACGTTATACGTTACACGTTATACGATATACGTTATACGTCATACGTTATACGTTATACGTTATACGTTACACGTTATACGTTATACGTTATACGTTATACGTTATACGTTATACGTTATACGTTATACGTTACACGTTATACGTTATACGTTATACGTTATACGTTATACGTTATACGTTATACGTTATACGTTATACGTTATACGTTATACGTTATACGTTATACGTTATACGTTATTCGTTACACGTTATACGTTATACGTTATACGTTATACGTTATACGTTATACGTTATACGTTATACGTTATACGATATACGTTATACGATATACGTTATACGTCATACGTTATACGTTATACGTTATACGTTATACGTTATACGTTGTACGTTATACGTTATACGTTATACGTTATACGTTATACGTTATACGTTATACGTTATACGTTATACGTTATACGTTATACGTTATACGTTATACGTTATACGTTATACTTTATACGTTATACGTTATACGTCATACGTTATACGTTATACGTTATACGTTATACGTTATACGTTATACGTTACACGTTATACGTTATACGTTATACGTTATACGTTATACGTTATACGTTATACGTTATACGTTATACGTTATACGTTATACGTTATACGTTATACGTTATACGATATACGTTATACGATATACGTTATACGTCATACGTTATACGTTATACGTTATACGTTATACGTTATACGTTGTACGTTATACGTTATACGTTATACGTTATACGTTATACGTTATACGTTATACGTTATACGTTATACGTTATACGTTATACGTTATACGTTATACGTTATACGTTATACTTTATACGTTATACGTTATACGTCATACGTTATACGTTATACGTTATACGTTATACGTTATACGTTATACGTTACACGTTATACGTTATACGTTATACGTTATACGTTATACGTTATACGTTATACGTTATACGTTATACGTTATACGTTATACGTTATACGTTATACGTTATACGTTATACGTTATACGTTATACGTTATACGTTATACGTTATACGTTATACGGTATACGTTATGCGTTATACGCTATACGTTATACGTTATACGCTATACGTTATACGTTATACGTTATAAGTTATACGTTTTACGTTATACGTTTTACGATATACGTTATACGTTATTCGTTATACGTCCTTCGTTACACGTTATACGTTATACGTTATGCGTTATACGTTTTACGTTATTCGTTATACGTTATACGTCATACGTTATACGTTATACGTTATACGTTATACGTTACACGTTACACGTTATACGTTACACGTTATACGTTACACGTTATACGATATACGTTATACGTCATACGTTATACGTTATACGATATACGTTATACGTTATTCGTTATACGTTATACGTTATAGGCTATACGTTATACGTTATACGTTATACGTTATACGTTATACGTTATACGTTATACGTTATACGTTATACGTTATACGATATACGTTATACGTTATACGTTATACGATATACGTTATAAGTTATACGTCATAAGTTATACGATCCACGTTATACGTTATACGTAATATGTAATACGTAATACGTTTTACGTTATTCGTTATAAGTTCTTCGTTACACGTTATACGTTATACGTTATGCGATATACGTTTTACGTTATTCGTGATACGTTATACGCTATGCGTTATGCGTTATAGGATATACGTTATGCGTTATAGGATATACGTTATACGTTATACGTTATAGGTCATACCTTATACGTGATACGTCATACGTTATATGTTATACGTCATACGTTATACGTTATACGTTATACGTTATACGTTATACGTTATACGTTATACGTTATACGTTATACATTGTACGTTATACGTTATACGTTATACGTTATACGTTACACGTTATACGTTATACGTTATACGTTATACGTCATACGTTATACGTTATACGTTATACGTTATACGTTATACGTTATACGTTGTACGTTATACGTTATACGTTATACGTTATACGTTATACGTTATACGTTATACGTTATACGTTATACGTTATACGTTATACGTTATACGTTATACGTTATACGTTATACTTTATACGTTATACGTTATACGTCATACGTTATACGTTATACGTTATACGTTATACGTTATACGTTATACGTTATACGTTATACGTTATACGTTATACGTTATACGTTATACGTTATACGTTATACGTTATACGTTATACGTTATTCGTTATACGTTTTACGTTATACGTTATACGTTATACGTTATACGTTATACGTTATACGTTATACGCTATACGTTATACGTTATACGATATACGTTATACGTTATACGTAATACGTTATACGTTATACGTTATAGGTTATACCTTATACATTATACGTCACACGTTATACGTTATACGTAATACGGTATACGTTATGCGTTATACGCTGTACGCTATACGTTATGCGCTATACGTTATACGTTATACGTTATACGTTATACGTTATACGCTATACGTTATACGTTATACGTTATACGTTATACGTTATACGTTATACGTTATACGTTATACGTTATACGTTATACGTTATACGTAATACGTTATACGTTATACGTTATACGTTATACGTTATAGGTCATACCTTATACGTGATACGTCATACGTTATACGTTATACGTTATACGTTATACCGTATACGTTATACGTTATACTTTATACGTTATACGTTATACGTTATACGTTATACGTTATACGTTATACGTTATGCGGTATACGTTATGCGTTATACGCTATACGTTATGCGTTCTAGGATATACGTCATGCGTTATAGGATATACGTTGTACGTTATACGTTATACGTTATACGTTATACGTTATACGTTATACGTTTTACGTTATACGTTATAGGTTATACGTTATACGTTATACGTTATACGTTATAGGTTATACCTTATACATTATACGTCACACGTTATACATTATACGTAATACGGTATACGTTATGCGTTATACGCTATACGTTATACGTTATGCGCTATACGTAATACGTTATACGTTATAGGTTATACGTTATACGTTATACGTTATACGTTATACGTTATACGTTATAAGTTATACGTTATACGTTATACGTTATACGTTATACGTTATACGTTATACGGTATACGTTATGCGTTATACGCTATACGTTATGCGTTATAGGATATACGTCATGCGTTATAGGATATACGTTATACGTTATACGTTATACGTTATACGTTATACGTAATACGTTATACGTTATACGTTATACGTTATACGTTATACGTTATACGTTAGACGTTATACATTATACGTTATACGTTATACGTTATACGTTATACGTTATACGTTATACGTTATACGTTATAGGTTATACCTTATACATTATACGTCACACGTTATACATTATACGTAATACGGTATACGATATGCGTTATACGCTGTACGTTATACGTTATGCGCTATACGTTATACGTTATACGTTATACGTTATACGTTATACGTTATACGTTATACGTTATACGTTATACGTTATACGTTATACGTTATTCGTTATACGTTTTACGTTATACGTTATACGTTATACGTTATACGTTATACGTTATACGTTATACGTTATACGTTAAACGTTATACGTTATACGCCATACGTTATACCTTATACGTTATATGTTATACGTTATACGTAATACGTTATACGTTATACGTTATATGTTATACCTTATACATTATAGGTCACACGTTATACGTTATACGTAATACGGTATACGTTATGCGTTACACGTTATACGTTATACGTTATACGTTATACGTTATACGTTATACGTTATACGTTATACGTTATAAGTTATACGTTATACGTTATACGTTATACGTTATACGTTATACGTTATACGTTATACGTTATACGTTATACGTTATACGTTATACGTTGTACGTTATACGTTATACGTTATACGTTATACGTTATACGTTAAACGTTTTACGTTATACGTTATACGTTATACGTTATACATTATACGTAATACGGTATACGTTATGCGTTATACGTTATACGTCATACGTTATACGTTATACGCTATACGTTATACGTTATACGTTATACGTTATACGTTATACGTTATACGTTATACGTTATACGTTATACGTTATACGTTATACGTTATACGTTATACGTTATACGTTATACGTTATACGTTATACGTTATACGTTATACGTTATACGTTATACGTTATACGTTATACGTTATACGTTATACGTTATACGTTATACGTTATACGTTATACGTTATACGTTATACGTTATACGATATACGTTATACGTTATACGTAATACGTTATCGGTTATACGTTACACGTAATACGTTGTACGTTATACGTTATAGGTCATACCTTATACGTGATACGTCACACGTTATAAGTTATACGTTATACGTTATACGTTATACGTTATACGTTATACGTTATACGTTATACGTTATACGTTATACGTTATACGTTATACGTTATACGATATACGTTATACGTTATACGTAATACGTTATCGGTTATACGTTACACGTAATACGTTGTACGTTATACGTTATAGGTCATACCTTATACGTGATACGTCACACGTTATAAGTTATACGTTATACGTTATACGTTATACGTTATACGTAATACGTTATACGTTATACGTTATACGTTATACGTAATACGTTATACGTTATACGTTATACGTTATTCGTTATACGTTATACGTTATACGTTATACAGTGTACGTTATACGTTATACGTTATACGTTATACGTTATACGTTATACGTTATACGTTATACGTTATACGTTATACGTTATTCGTTACACGTTATACGTTATACGTTATACGTTATACGTTATACGTTATACGTTATACGTTATACGTTATACGATATACGTTATACGATATACGTTATACGTCATACGTTATACGTTATACGTTATACGTTCTACGTTATACGTTGTACGTTATACGTTATACGTTATACGTTATACGTTATACGTTATACGTTATACGTTATACGTTATACGTTATACGTTATACGTTATACGTTATACGTTATACGTTATACGTTATACTTTATACGTTATACGTTATACGTCATACGTTATACGTTATACGTTATACGTTATACGTTATACGTTATACGTTACACGTTATACGTTATACGTTATACGTTATACGTTATACGTTATACGTTATACGTTATACGTTATACGTTATACGTTATACGTTATACGTTATACGTTATACGATATACGTTATACGATATACGTTATACGTCATACGTTATACGTTATACGTTATACGTTATACGTTATACGTTGTACGTTATACGTTATACGTTATACGTTATACGTTATACGTTATACGTTATACGTTATACGTTATACGTTATACGTTATACGTTATACGTTATACGTTATACGTTATACTTTATACGTTATACGTTATACGTCATACGTTATACGTTATACGTTATACGTTATACGTTATACGTTATACGTTACACGTTATACGTTATACGTTATACGTTATACGTTATACGTTATACGTTATACGTTATACGTTATACGTTATACGTTATACGTTATACGTTATACGTTATACGTTATACGTTATACGTTATACGTTATACGTTATACGTTATACGGTATACGTTATGCGTTATACGCTATACGTTATACGTTATACGCTATACGTTATACGTTATACGTTATAAGTTATACGTTATACGTTATACGTTTTACGATATACGTTATACGTTATTCGTTATACGTACTTCGTTACACGTTATACGTTATACGTTATGCGTTATACGTTTTACGTTATTCGTTATACGTTATACGTTATACGTTATACGTTATACGTTACATGCTATACATTATACGTTATACGTTATACGTCATACGTTATACGTTATACGTTATACGTTATACGTTACACGTTACACGTTATACGTTACACGTTATACGTTACACGTTATACGATATACGTTATACGTCATACGTTATACGTTATACGATATACGTTATACGTTATTCGTTATACGTTATACGTTATAGGCTATACGTTATACGTTATACGTTATACGTTATACGTTATACGTTATACGTTATACGTTATACGTTATACGTTATACGATATACGTTATACGTTATACGTTATACGATATACGTTATAAGTTATACGTCATAAGTTATACGATCCACGTTATACGTTATACGTAATATGTAATACGTAATACGTTTTACGTTATTCGTTATAAGTTCTTCGTTACACGTTATACGTTATACGTTATGCGATATACGTTTTACGTTATTCGTGATACGTTATACGCTATGCGTTATGCGTTATAGGATATACGTTATGCGTTATAGGATATACGTTATACGTTATACGTTATAGGTCATACCTTATACGTGATACGTCATACGTTATATGTTATACGTCATACGTTATACGTTATACGTTATACGTTATACGTTATACGTTATACGTTATACGTTATACGTTATACATTGTACGTTATACGTTATACGTTATACGTTATACGTTACACGTTATACGTTATACGTTATACGTTATACGTCATACGTTATACGTTATACGTTATACGTTATACGATATACGTTATACGATATACGTTATATGTCATACGTTATACGTTATACGTTATACGTTATACGTTATACGTTGTACGTTATACGTTATACGTTATACGTTATACGTTATACGTTATACGTTATACGTTATACGTTATACGTTATACGTTATACGTTATACGTTATACGTTATACGTTATACTTTATACGTTATACGTTATACGTCATACGTTATACGTTATACGTTATACGTTATACGTTATACGTTATACGTTACACGTTATACGTTATACGTTATACGTTATACGTTATAGCGTATAACGTATAACGTATAACGTATAACGTATAACGTATAACGTATAACGTATAACGTATAACGTATAACGTATAACGTATAACGTATAACGTATAACGTATAACGTGTAACGTATAACGTATAACGTATAACGTATAACGAATAGCGTATAGGGTATAACGTATAACGTATAACGTATAACGTATAACGTGTAACGTTAACGTATAACGTATAACGTATAACGTATAACGTATAACGTATAATAACGTATAACGTATAACGTATAACGTATAACGTATAACGTATAACGTATAACGTATAACGTATAACGTAATAACGTATAACGTATAACGTATAACGTATAACGTATAAATACGTTATACGTTATACGTTACACGTTATACGTTATACGTTATACGTTATACGTTATACGTTATACGTTATACGTTATACGTTATACGTTATACGTTATACGTTATACGTTTGACATTATACGCTATACGTTAAACGTTATACGTTATACGTTATACGTTATACGATATACGTTATACGATATACGTTATACATTATTCGTTATACGTTCTTCGTTACACGTTACAAGTTATACGTTATACGTTATACGTTATAAGTTATACGTCATAAGTTATACGATCCACGTTATACGTTTATACGAAATATGTAATACGTTATACGTTATACAGTATACGTTATACGTTACACATTATACGTTTTACGATATACGTTATTACGTTATACGTTATACGTTATACGTTATACGTTATACGTTACACGTTATACGTTATACGTTATACGTTATACGTTATACGTTATATCGTTATACTTTATACGTTATACGTATAACGTTATACGTTATACGTTTTACGTTATACGTCTACGATATACGTTATACGTTATACGTAATACGTTAACGTATACGTTATACGTTATACGTTATACGTTTACGTTATACGTTATACGTTATACGTTATACGTTATACGTTATACGTTATACGTTATACGTTCTACGTTATACGTGTTGACATTATACGTTATACGTTTAAACGTTATACGTTATACGTTATACCATATACGTTATACGTTATACGTTATACGTTATACGATATACGGTATACGTTATACGTATACGTTATACGTTATACGTTTTACGTTAAACGTTATACGTTATACGTTATAACGTTATACGTTATACTTTATACGTTATACGTTATACGTTAACGTTATACGTTATACGTTATACGTTATACGTTATACGTTATTACGTTATACGTTATACGTTATACGTATACGTTATACGTTATACGTTATACGTTATACCGTTATACGTTTATACGTTATACGTTATACGTATACGTTTACGTTATACGTTATACGTTATACGTTATACGTTATACGTTATACGTTATACGTTATACGTTATACGTTATACGGTTATACGTTAACGTTATACGTATACGTCATAGGGTTTACGTTATAAGTTATACGTTATGCGTTATACGTTATGCGTTCTTCGTTTCCGTTATTCGTTATACGTTATAGCTTATACGTTATACGTTATACGTTATACGCTATACAGTTATACGTTTTACGTTACACGTTATACGTTATACGTTATACGTTATACGTTAATACGTTATACGTCATACGTTATACGTTATACGTTATACGTAATACGTTATACGATATACGTTATACGATATACTTTATACGTTATACGTTATACGTTTCTTCGATACACGTTATACGTTATACGTATGCGTTATACGTTTTACGTTATCGTATACGTTATACGTATACGTTATACGTTATACGTTATACGTCTACGTTATACGTTGTGAACATTATACGTTATACGTTAAACGTTTATACGTTATACGTATACCCCTTATACGTTATACGTATATACGTTATACGTTATACGTTATTACGATATACGTAGTACGTTATACGTTATACGTTAACGTTAGGACTTCATACGTTATACGTTATACGTTAATACGTTATACGATATACGTTATACGATATACGTTATACGTCATACGTTATACGTTATACGATATCCGTTATACCGATTATTTCGTTATACGTTATACGTATACGTTATACGTATACGTTATACGTTATACGTTATACGTTATACGTATACTACAGTTATACGTTATACGTTTATACGTATACGTTATACGTTATACGGTATACGTTATACGTTATACGGTATACGTTATAGTATACGTTATACGTTATACGTTTGACATTATACGTTATACGTAAACGTTTTACGTTATACGTTATACTTATACGATATACGTTATACGATATACGTTATACATTATTCGTTATACGTCTTCGTTACACGTTACAAGTTATACGGTCTATCGTTATACGTTATAAGTTTACGTCATAAGTTATACGATCCACGTTATACGTATACGAAATATGTAATACGTTATACGTTATACGTTATACGTTATACGTTACAACATTATACGTTTTACGATATACGTTATACGTTATACCGTTATACGTTATACGTTATACGTTACACGTTATACGTTATACGTTATACGTTATACGTTATACGTATACGTTATAGTAAAGTTATACGGTTATACGTTATACGTTATACGTTATACGTTATACGTTAGACGTTTATAAGGTATACGTTATACGTTATACGTTATACGTTATACGTTACTTACGTATACGTTATACGTTATACGTTATAGCTTATACGTATACGTATACGTTTAAGTTATACGTTCTACGTTATACGTTTGACTTATATAATACGTTTATACGTTATACGTTTATACGTTATACGTTATACGTTATACGTTATACGTTATACGTTATACGTTAGCTACGTTATACGTTATACGTATACGTTATACGTTTATACGTTATACGTTATACGTTATACGTTATACGTATACGTTATACGTTATACGTGATATACGGTTATACGTATACGTAATATGTAATACTTCATACGTTATACGTTATACGTATACGTTATACGTTATACGTTATACGTGATACGTTATACGTTATACGTTATACGTAATACGTTATACGTAATACGTTCCTACGTATACGTTTGACATTATACCGTTATACGTTCGACGTTATACGTTATACGTTATACGTTATAAATTATACGTTATTACGTTACACGTTATACGTTATACGTAGTACGTTACCGTGATGCGTTATACGTTACTACGTTATACGTTATACGTTATACGTTATACGTTAAACGATATACGTATACGTTATACGTTATTCGTATACGTTATACGTTATACGTTATACTTTATACGTTATACGTTTATACGTTATACGTTATACGTTATACGTTATACGTATACGTTATACGTTATCGTTATACGTTATACGTTACGTATACGTTATACGTTATACGTTATACGTTATACGTATACGTTATACGTATAGTTATAGCATACGTTTAGTATACGTTATACGTTATACCGTTATACGTTATACGTTATACGTTATACGTTGTAAGTTTTAGTTATTACGTTATACGTTATACGTTATCGTTATACGTTATACGTATACGTTATCGTTATACGTAATACGTTATACGTTATACGTTATACGTTATACGTTATACGTATACGTTATACGTTATACGTTATACGTTTATACGTTATACGTAGGTATACGTTTATACGTTACTACGTTATACTATCGTTATACGTTATACGTCATAGGGTATACGTTATACGTTTTCGTGATGCGTTATACGTTATGGCGTTAGTCGTTTCACGTTATTCGTTATACGTATACGTTATACGTTATACGTTATACGTTATACGCTATACGTTATACGTTTTACGTACACCCGTTTATTACGTTTTATACGTTATACGTATACGTTATACGTTTTACGTCAATACGTTATACGTTATACGGTATACGTTATACGTTATACGATATACGTTATACGATATACTTTATACGTTATTCGTTATACGTTCTTCGTTACACGTTATACTTATACGTTATGCGTTATACGTTTACGTTATTCGTTATACGTTATACGTATACGTTATACGTTATACGTTATACGTTCTACGTTATACGTTTTGACATTATACGTTATACGTTAACGTATACGTTATACGTTTTACCATTATACGTTATACGTTATACGTTATACGTTATACGTTATACGTTATACGTGATACGTTATACCAGTTATACGTTATACGTTAGACGTCATACGTTATACGGTTATACGTTATACGTTATACGATATACGTTATACGATATACGTTATACGTCAATACGTTATACGTTATACGATATACGTATACGGTATTCGTTATACGTTATACGTTATACGTTATACGTTATACGATATACGTTATACGTTATACGTTATACGTTATACGTTATACGTTATACGTTATACGTTATACGTTATACGTTATACGTTATACGTTATACGTTATACGTTATACGTTATACGTTACTCTACGTTTGAACATATACGTCTATACGTGAAACGTTATACGTTATACGTTATACGTTATACGATATACGTTGATACGATATACGTTATACATTATTCGTTATACGTTCTTCGTTGACACGTTACAAGTTATACGTTATTAGTATACGTTATACGTTATATACGTCCATAAGTTATACAGATCCACGTTATACGTTATACGAAATATGTAATACGTATACGTTATACGTTATACCGTTATACGTTACACATATACGTTTTACGATATACGTAATAACGTTATACGTTATACGTTTATACGTTATACGTTACACGTACGGTTATACGTTTTATACGTTATACGTTATACGTTTTACTTATACGTTATACGCATACCATTATACGTTATACGTTATACGTTATACGTTATACGTTATACGTTATACTTACGTTATACGTTATACGTTATACGTATACGTATACGTTATACGTTATACGTTATACGTTATACGTTATACGTTTATACGTTATACGTTATACGTTATACGTTATACGTTATACGTATATCGTTCTACGTTGATACGTTTGACATATACGTTATACGTTATACGTTATTACGTATACGTTATACGTTATACGTTATACGTTATACGTTGATACGTTATACGTTATACGTTATACGTTATACGTTATACGTTTTACGTTATACGTTATACGTTATACGTTATCGTTATTACGTATACGTTACACGTGATACGTTTATACGTTATACGTAATATGTATACGTCATACGTTATACGTTATACGTTATACGTTATACGTTAGTACGTATACGTTATACGTTATACGTTATACGTTATACGTAACGTTATACGTATATACGTTTCTACGTATACGTTTGACATATACGTTATACGTTTAGACGTTATACGTTTACGTTATACGTTATAAATTATACGTTATACGTTATACGTTATACGTTATACGTTATAATGTTATACGTTATACGTCATAGCTTATACGTTATACGTTATACGTTATACGTTATACGTTATACGTTACACGTTAATACGTTATACGTTATACGTTATACGTTATACGTTATACGTTATACGTTATACGTTATACGTTATACGTTAGACGTCCATACGATATACGTTATACGTTATACGTTATACGATATACGTCCATACGATATATACGTATACGTCATACGTTATACGTTATACGTAATACGTTATACTTATACGTTATACGTTATTCGTTATACGTTATACGTTATAGGCTATACGTTATACGTTATACGTTATACGTTATACGTTATACGTTATACGTTATACGTTAAACGTTGTACGTTATACGTTGTACGTTATACGTTATACGTTATACGTTACTTAACGTTATACGTTATACGTTATACGTTATACGTTATACGTATACGTTATACGTTATTCGTTATACGTTATACGTTATACGTATGTATACGTTACATTGCTATACGTTATACGTTATACGTTATACGCTGTACGTTATACGTTATACGTTATACGTTATACGTTATACGTTATACGTTATACGTTATACGTTATACGTTATACGTTATACGTATACGTTTATAAGTTACATGCTATACGTTATACGTTATACGTATACGTTATACGTTATACGTATACGTTATACGTTATACGTTATACGGTTATACGTATACGTTACACGGTTATACGTTATACGTTATACGTTATACGTTATACGTTATACGTTATACGTATACGTTATACGTTATACGTTTAGACCGTCATACGTTATACGTTATACGTTTATACGTTATACGATATACGTCATACGATATACGTATTCGTCTACGTTATACGTTATACGTTATACGTTATACGATATACGTTATACGTTATTCCGTTATACGTTATACGTTATAGGCTATAAGTTAATACGTTATACGTTATACGTTATACGTTATACGTTATACGTTATACGTTATACGTTGTACGTTATACGTTGTACGTATACGTTATACGTTATACGTTATACGTTATACGTTATACGTTCAACGTTATACGTTATACGTTATACGTTATACGTTATACGTTATCGTTATACGTTATACGTTATACGTTATACGTTACATCTATTCGTATACGTTATACGTTATACGCTGTACGTTATACGTTATACGTTATACGTTCTACGTTATACGTTATACGTTATACGTTAATACGTTATAAGTAAATATTGTAATGGCGGGTCATACGTTTTATTATTCGTTATACGTTTTTGCTTTACAACTTATACGTTATACGTTATACGTTAGACGTTATACGTTATACGTTCCATGCTATACGTTATACGTTATACGTTATACGTTATACGTTATACTTTATACGTTATACGTTATACGTTGTACGTTATACGTTGTACGTATACGGTTATACGTTATACGTATTCGTTATACGTATACGTTCTACGTTATACGTTATCGTTATACGTATACGTAATACGTTATAC
>NW_027480025.1:0-45133 GCF_051014685.1 Ptiloglossa arizonensis | reverse complement strand
TGAAAGTAGACACTCGCCCGATTACAACGGTATGTGTAGTTTTCCCCTAGGCCGTTCCAGTTATTCGTTTCGAGCATCAGAAACTGCGGAAAAAAAATTTGAGTTTCTCAAGCGTTTCTTACCTCCAAACTGCCATATCTCGCGAACGGATTGACCGATCCGCAAATTTCTGTTGCATCTGAAAGTAGACACTCGCCCGATTACAACGGTATACGTACTTCTCCCCCTAGGCCGTTCTAGTCATTCGTTTCCAGCATCAGAAACTGCGAAAATTTTGAGTTTCTCAAGCGTTTCTTATCTCCAAACTGCCATATCTCGCGAACGGATTGATCAATCCGCAAAATTTCTGTTGCATCTGAAAGTAGAAACTCGCCCGATTACAACGGTATGCGCACTTTCCCCTAGGCGGTTCTAGTTATTCGTTTCGAGCATCAGAACTGCGAAGATTTTGAGTTTCTCAAGCGTTTTCTTACCTCCAAACTGCCATATCTCGCGAACGGATAGACCAATCCGCAAAATTTCTGTTGAATCTGAAAGTAGAGACTCGCCCGATTACAACGGTATGTGTAGTTTTCCCCTAGGCCGTTCCAGTTATTCGTTTCGAGCATCAGAACTGCGAAAATTTCGAGTTTCTCAAGCGTTTCTTACATCCAAACTGCCATATCCGCGAACGGATTGACCAATCCGCAAAATTTCTGTTGCATCTGAAAGTAGACACCCGCCCGATTACAACGGTATACGTACTTCTCTCCTAGGCAGTTCTTGTCATTCGTTTCGAGCATCAGAACTGCGAAAATTTTGAGTTTCTCAAGCGTTTCTTATCTCCAAACTGCCATATCTCGCGAACGGATTGATCACTCCGCAAAATTTCTGTTGCATCTGAAAGTAGAAACACGCCCGATTACAACGGTATGCGCACTTTTCCCCTAGGCCGTTCCAGTTATTCGTTTCGAGCATCAGAACTGCGAAAATTTTGAGTTTCTCAAGCGTTTCTTACCTCCAAACTGCCATATCTCGCGAACGGATTGACCAATCCGCAAAATTTCTGTTGAATCTGAAAGTAGAGACTCGCCCGATTACAACGGTATGTGTAGTTTTCCCCTAGGCCGTTCCAGTTATTCGTTTCGAGCATCAGAACTGCGAAAATTTCGAGTTTCTCAAGCGTTTCTTACATCCAAACTGCCATATCTCGCGAATGGATTGACCAATCCGCAAAATTTCTGTTGCATCTGAAAGTAGAAACTCGCCCGATTACAACGGTATGTGTAGTTTTCCCCTAGGCCGTTCCAGTTATTCGTTTCGAGCATCAGAACTGCGAAATTTTGAGTTTCTCAAGCGTTTCTTACCTCCAAACTGCCATATCTCGCGAACGGATAGACCAATCCGCAAAATTTCAGTTGAATCTGAAAGTAGAGACTCGCCCGATTACAACGGTATTTGTAGTTTTCCCCTAGGCCGTTTCAGTTATTCGTTTCGAGCATCAGAACTGCGAAAATTTCGAGTTTCTCAAGCGTTGTCTTACATCCAAACTGCCATATCCCGCGAACGGATTGACCAATCCGAAAAATTTCTGTTGCATCTGAAGTAGACACTCGCCCGATTACAACGGTATACGTACTTCTCTCCTAGGCAGTTCTAGTGATTCGTTTCGAGCATCAGAACTGCGAAAATTTTGAGTTTCTCAAGCGTTTCTTATCTCCGAACTGCCAAATCTCGCGAACGGATTGATCACTCCGCAAAATTTCTCTTGCATCTGAAAGTAGAAACACGCCCGATTACAACGGTATGCGCACTTTTCCCCTAGACGGTTCTAGTTATTCGTTTCGAGCATCAGAACTGCGAAAATTTTGAGTTTCTCAAGCGTTTCTTACCTCCAAACTGCCATATCTCGCGAACGGATTGATCGATCCGCAAAATTTCTGTTGCATCTGAAAGTAGAAACTCGCCCTTTTACAACGGTATGCGCACTCTTCCCCTAGGCCGTTCTAGTTATTCGTTTCGAGCATCAGAACTGCGAAAATTTTGAGTTTCTCAAGCGTTTCTTATCTCCAAACTGCCATATCTCGCGAACGGATTGATCAATCCGCAAAATTTCTGTTGCATCTGAAAGTAGAAACTCGCCCGATTACAACGGTATGCGCACTTTTCCCCTAGGCCGTTCTAGTCATTCGTTTCGAGCATCAGAACTGCGAAAATTTTGAGTTTCTCAAGCGTTTCTTATCTCCAGACTGCCATATCTCGCGAACGGATTGATCAATCCGCAAAATTTCTGTTGCATCTGAAAGTAGAAACACGCCCGATTACAACGGTATGCGCACTTTTCCCCTAGGCGGTTCTAGTTATTCGTTTCGAGCATCAGAACTGCGAAAATTTCGAGTTTCTCAAGCGTTTCTTACATCCAAACTGCCATATCTCGCGAACGGATTGATCAATCCGCAAAATTTCTGTTGCATCTGAAAGTAGAAACACGCCCGATTACAACGGTATGCGCACTTTTCCCCTAGGCGGTTCTAGTTATTCGTTTCGAGCATCAGAACTGCGAAAATTTCGAGTTTCTCAAGCGTTTCTTACATCCAAACTGCCATATCTCGCGAACGGATTGACCAATCCGCAAAATTTCTGTTGCATCTGAAAGTAGAGACTCGCCCGATTACAACGGTATGTGTAGTTTTCCCCTAGGCCGTTCCAGTTATTCGTTTCGAGCATCAGAACTGCGAAAATTTCGAGTTTCTCTAGCGTTTCTTACATCCAAACTGCCATATCAAGCGAACGGATTGACCGATCCGCAAAATTTCTGTTGTATCTGAAAGTAGACACTCGGCCGATTACAACGGTATCCGTACTTCTCCCCTAGGCCGTTCTAGTCATTCGTTTCGAGCATCAGAACTGCGAAAATTTTGAGTTTCTTAAGCGTTTCTTATCTCCAAACTGCCATATCTCGCGAACGGATTGATCATTCCCCAAAATTTCTGTTGCATCTGAAAGTAGAAACTCGCCCGATTACAACGTTATGCGCACTTTTCCCCTAGGCGGTTCTAGTTATTCGTTTCGAGCATCAGAACTTCGAAAATTTTGAGTTTCTCAAGCGTTTCTTAACTCCAAACTGCCATATCTCGCGAACGGATTGATCAATCCGCAAAATTTCTGTTGCATCTGAAAGTAGAAACACGCCCGATTACAATGGTATGCGCACTTTTCCCCTAGGCGGTTCTAGCTATTCGTTTCGAGCATCAGAACTGCGAAAATTTTGAGTTTCTCAAGCGTTTCTTACCTCCAAACTGCCATATCTCGCGAACGGATTGACCAATCCGCAAAATTTCTGTTGCATCTGAAAGTAGAAACTCGCCCGATTACAACGGTATGCGCACTTTTCCCCTAGGCCGTTCCAGTTATTCGTTTAGAGCATCAGAACTGCGAAAATTTTGAGTTTCTAAAGCGTTTCTTATTTCCAAACTGCCATAACTCGCGAACGGACCGATCAATCCGCAAAATTTCTGTTGCATCTGAAAGTAGACACTCGACCGATTACAACGGTATACGTACTTCTCCCCTAGGCCGTTCTAGTCATTCGTTTCGAGCATCAGAACTGCGAAAATTTTGAGTTTCTCAAGCGTTTCTTTTCTCCAAACTGCCATATCTCGCGAACGGATTGATCAATCCGCAAAATTTCTGTAGCATCTGAAAGTAGAAACTCGCCCGATTACAACGGTATGCGTACTTCTCCCCTAGGCCGTTCTAGTCATTCGTTTCGAGCATCAGAACTGCGAAAATTTTGAGTTTCTCAAGCGTTTCTTATCTCCAAACTGCCATATCTCGCGAACGGATTGATCAATCCGCAAAATTTCTGTTGCATCTGAAAGCAGACACCCTCCCGATTACAACGGTATGCGTACTTCTCCCCTAGGCCGTTCTAGTCATTCGTTTCGAGCATCAGAACTGCGAAAATTTCGAGTTTCTCTAGCGTTTCTTACATCCAAACTGCCATATCAAGCGAACGGATTGACCGATCCGCAAAATTTCTGTTGTATCTGAAAGTAGACACTCGCCCGATTACAACGGTATGAGTACTTCTCCCCTAGGCCGTTCTAGTCATTCGTTTCGAGCATCAGAACTGCGAAAATTTTGAGTTTCTCAAGCGTTTCTTATCTCCAAACTGCCATATCTCGCGAACGGATTGATCAATCCGCAAAATTTCTGTTGCATCTGAAAGTAGAAACACGCCCGATTACAACGGTATGCGCACTTTTCCCCTAGGCGGTTCTAGTTATTCGTTTCGAGCATCAGAACTGCGAAAATTTTGAGTTTCTAAAGCGTTTCTTATCTCCAAACTGCCATAACTCGCGAACGGAACGATCAATCCGCAAAATTTCTGTTGCATCTGAAAGCAGACACCCTCCCGATTACAACTGTATGCGTACTTCTCCCCTAGGACGTTCTAGTCATTCGTTTCGAGCATCAGAACTGCGAAAATTTTGAGTTTCTCAAGCGTTTCTTATCTCCAAACTGCCATATCTCGCGAACGGATTGATCAATCCGCAAAATTTCTGTTGCATCTGAAAGTAGAAACACGCCCGATTACAACGGTATGCGCACCTTTACCCTAGGCGGTTCTAGTTATTCGTTTCGAGCATCAGAACTGCGAAAATTTCGAGTTTCTCAAGCGTTTCTTACATCCAAACTGCCATATCTCGCGAACGGATTGACCAATCCGCAAAATTTCTGTTGCATCTGAAAGTAGAGACTCGCCCGATTACAACGCTATGTGTAGTTTTCCCCTAGGCCGTTCCAGTTATTCGTTTCGAGCATCAGAACTGCGAAAATTTCGAGTCTCTCTAGCGTTTCTTACATCCAAACTGCCATATCTCGCGAACGGATTGACCAATCCGCAAAATTTCTGTTGCATCTGAAAGTAGAGACTCGCCCGATTACAACGCTATGTGTAGTTTTCCCCTAGGCCGTTCCAGTTATTCGTTTCGAGCATCAGAACTGCGAAAATTTCGAGTCTCTCTAGCGTTTCTTACCTCCAAACTGCCATATCTCGCGAACGGATTGACAGATCCGCAAAATTTCTGCTGCATCTGAAAGTAGTCACTCGACCGATTACAACGGTATACGTACTTCTCCCCTAGGCCGTTCTAGTCATTCGTTTCGAGCATCAGAACTGCGAAAATTTTGAGTTTCTCAAGCGTTTCTTATCTCCAAACTGCCATATCTCGCGAACGGATTGATCAATCCGCAAAATTTCTGTAGCATCTGAAAGTAGAAACTCGCCCGATTACAACGGTATGCGCACTTTTCCCCTAGGCGGTTCTAGTTATTCGTTTCGAGCATCAGAACTGCGAAAATTTTGAGTTTCTCAAGCGTTTCTTACCTCCAAACTGCCATATCTCGCGAACGGATTGATCGATCCGCAAAGTTTCTGTTGCATCTGAAAGTAGAAACCCGCCCGATTACAACGGTATGGGCACTTTTCCCCTAGGCGGTTCTAGTTATTCGTTTCGAGCATCAGAACTGCGAAAACTTTGAGTTTCTCAAGCGTTTCTTATCTCCAAACTGCCATATCTCGCGAACGGATTGATCAATCCGCAAAATTTCTGTTGCATCTGAAAGTAGAAACTCGCCAGATTACAACGGTATGCGCACTTTTCCCCTAGGCCGTTCCAGTTATTCGTTTCGAGTATCAGAACTGCGAAAATTTTGAGTTTCTCAAGCGTTTCTTACCTCCAAACTGCCATATCTCGCGAACGGATTGACCAATCCGCAAAATTTCTGTTGAATCTGAAAGTAGAGACTCGCCCGATTACAACGGTATGAGTACTTCTCCCCTAGGCCGTTCTAGTCATTCGTTTCGAGCATCAGAACTGCGAAAATTTTGAGTTTCTCAAGCGTTTCTTATCTCCAAACTGCCATATCTCGCGAACGGATTGATCAATCCGCAAAATTTCTGTTGCATCTGAAAGTAGAAACACGCCCGATTACAACGGTATGCGCACTTTTCCCCTAGGCGGTTCTAGTTATTCGTTTCGAGCATCAGAACTGCGAAAATTTTGAGTTTCTAAAGCGTTTCTTATCTCCAAACTGCCATAACTCGCGAACGGAACGATCAATCCGCAAAATTTCTGTTGCATCTGAAAGCAGACACCCTCCCGATTACAACTGTATGCGTACTTCTCCCCTAGGACGTTCTAGTCATTCGTTTCGAGCATCAGAACTGCGAAAATTTTGAGTTTCTCAAGCGTTTCTTATCTCCAAACTGCCATATCTCGCGAACGGATTGATCAATCCGCAAAATTTCTGTTGCATCTGAAAGTAGAAACACGCCCGATTACAACGGTATGCGCACCTTTACCCTAGGCGGTTCTAGTTATTCGTTTCGAGCATCAGAACTGCGAAAATTTCGAGTTTCTCAAGCGTTTCTTACATCCAAACTGCCATATCTCGCGAACGGATTGACCAATCCGCAAAATTTCTGTTGCATCTGAAAGTAGAGACTCGCCCGATTACAACGCTATGTGTAGTTTTCCCCTAGGCCGTTCCAGTTATTCGTTTCGAGCATCAGAACTGCGAAAATTTCGAGTCTCTCTAGCGTTTCTTACATCCAAACTGCCATATCTCGCGAACGGATTGACCAATCCGCAAAATTTCTGTTGCATCTGAAAGTAGAGACTCGCCCGATTACAACGCTATGTGTAGTTTTCCCCTAGGCCGTTCCAGTTATTCGTTTCGAGCATCAGAACTGCGAAAATTTCGAGTCTCTCTAGCGTTTCTTACCTCCAAACTGCCATATCTCGCGAACGGATTGACAGATCCGCAAAATTTCTGCTGCATCTGAAAGTAGTCACTCGACCGATTACAACGGTATACGTACTTCTCCCCTAGGCCGTTCTAGTCATTCGTTTCGAGCATCAGAACTGCGAAAATTTTGAGTTTCTCAAGCGTTTCTTATCTCCAAACTGCCATATCTCGCGAACGGATTGATCAATCCGCAAAATTTCTGTAGCATCTGAAAGTAGAAACTCGCCCGATTACAACGGTATGCGCACTTTTCCCCTAGGCGGTTCTAGTTATTCGTTTCGAGCATCAGAACTGCGAAAATTTTGAGTTTCTCAAGCGTTTCTTACCTCCAAACTGCCATATCTCGCGAACGGATTGATCGATCCGCAAAGTTTCTGTTGCATCTGAAAGTAGAAACCCGCCCGATTACAACGGTATGGGCACTTTTCCCCTAGGCGGTTCTAGTTATTCGTTTCGAGCATCAGAACTGCGAAAACTTTGAGTTTCTCAAGCGTTTCTTATCTCCAAACTGCCATATCTCGCGAACGGATTGATCAATCCGCAAAATTTCTGTTGCATCTGAAAGTAGAAACTCGCCCGATTACAACCGTATGCGCACTTTTCCCCTAGGCCGTTCCAGTTATTCGTTTAGAGCATCAGAACTGCGAAAATTTTGAGTTTCTAAAGCGTTTCTTATCTCCAAACTGCCATAACTCGCGAACGGAACGATCAATCCGCAAAATTTCTGTTGCATCTGAAAGCAGACACCCTCCCGATTACAACGGTATGCGTACTTCTCCCCTAGGCCGTTCTAGTCATTCGTTTCGAGCATCAGAACTGCGAAAATTTTGAGTTTCTCAAGCGTTTCTTATCTCCAAACTGCCATATCTCGCGAACGGATTGATCAGTCCGCAAAATTTCTGTTGCATCTGAAAGTAGAAACACGCCCGATTACAACGGTATGCGCACTTTTCCCCTAGGCGGTTCTAGTTATTCGTTTCGAGCATCAGAGCTGCGAAAATTTCGAGTTTCTCAAGCGTTTCTTACATCCAAACTGCCATATCTCGCGAACGGATTGACCAATCCGCAAAATTTCTGTTGCATCTGAAAGTAGAGACTCGTCCGATTACAACGGTATGTGTAGTTTTCCCCTAGGCCGTTCCAGTTATTCGTTTCGAGCACCAGAACTGCGAAAATTTCGAGTTTCTCTAGCGTTTCTTACATCCAAACTGCCATATCAAGCGAACGGATTGACCGATCCGCAAAATTTCTGTTGTATCTGAAAGTAGACACTCGCCCGATTACAACGGTATGTGTAGTTTTCCCCTAGGCCGTTCCAGTTATTCGTTTCGAGCATCAGAACTGCGGAAAAAAAATTTTGAGTTTCTCAAGCGTTTCTTACCTCCAAACTGCCATATCTCGCGAACGGATTGACCGATCCGCAAAATTTCTGTTGCATCTGAAAGTAGACACTCGCCCGATTACAACGGTATACGTACTTCTCCCCTAGGCCGTTCTAGTCATTCGTTTCGAGCATCAGAACTGCGAAAATTTTGAGTTTCTCAAGCGTTTCTTATCTCCAAACTGCCATATCTCGCGAACGGATTGATCAATCCGCAAAATTTCTGTTGCATCTGAAAGTAGAAACTCGCCCGATTACAACGGTATGCGCACTTTTCCCCTAGGCGGTTCTAGTTATTCGTTTCGAGCATCAGAACAGCGAAGATTTTGTGTTTCTCAAGCGTTTCTTACCTCCAAACTGCCATATCTCGCGAACGGATTGATCGATCCGCAAAATTTCTGTTGCATCTGAAAGTAGAAACTCGCCCGATTACAACGGTATGTGTAGTTTTCCCCTAGGCCGTTCCAGTTATTCGTTTCGAGCATCAGAACTGCGAAAATTTTGAGTTTCTCAAGCGTTTCTTACCTCCAAACTGCCATATCTCGCGAACGGATAGACCAATCCGCAAAATTTCTGTTGAATCTGAAAGTAGAGACTCGCCCGATTACAACGGTATGTGTAGTTTTCCCCTAGGCCGTTCCAGTTATTCGTTTCGAGCATCAGAACTGCGAAAATTTCGAGTTTCTCAAGCGTTTCTTACATCCAAACTGCCATATCCCGCGAACGGATTGACCAATCCGCAAAATTTCTGTTGCATCTGAAAGTAGACACTCGCCCGATTACAACGGTATACGTACTTCTCTCCTAGGCAGTTCTAGTCATTCGTTTCGAGCATCAGAACTGCGAAAATTTTGAGTTTCTCAAGCGTTTCTTATCTCCAAACTGCCATATCTCGCGAACGGATTGATCACTCCGCAAAATTTCTGTTGCATCTGAAAGTAGAAACACGCCCGATTACAACGGTATGCGCACTTTTCCCCTAGGCCGTTCCAGTTATTCGTTTCGAGCATCAGAACTGCGAAAATTTCGAGTTTCTCAAGCGTTTCTTACATCCAAACTGCCATATCTCGCGAACGGATTGACCAATCCGCAAAATTTCTGTTGCATCTGAAAGTAGACACTCGCCCGATTACAACGGTATACGTACTTCTCTCCTAGGCAGTTCTAGTCATTCGTTTCGAGCATCAGAACTGCGAAAATTTTGAGTTTCTCAAGCGTTTCTTATCTCCAAACTGCCATATCTCGCGAACGGATTGATCACTCCGCAAAATTTCTGTTGCATCTGAAAGTAGAAACACGCCCGATTACAACGGTATGCGCACTTTTCCCCTAGGCCGTTCCAGTTATTCGTTTCGAGCATCAGAACTGCGAAAATTTCGAGTTTCTCTAGCGTTTCTTACATCCAAACTGCCATATCAAGCGAACGGATTGACCGATCCGCAAAATTTCTGTTGTATCTGAAAGTAGACACTCGCCCGATTACAACGGTATCCGTACTTCTCCCCTAGGCCGTTCTAGTCATTCGTTTCGAGCATCAGAACTGCGAAAATTTTGAGTTTCTTAAGCGTTTCTTATCTCCAAACTGCCATATCTCGCGAACGGATTGATCATTCCCCAAAATTTCTGTTGCATCTGAAAGTAGAAACTCGCCCGATTACAACGGTATGCGCACTTTTCCCCTAGGCGGTTCTAGTTATTCGTTTCGAGCATCAGAACTTCGAAAATTTTGAGTTTCTCAAGCATTTCTTAACTCCAAACTGCCATATCTCGCGAACGGATTGATCAATCCGCAAAATTTCTGTTGCATCTGAAAGTAGAAACACGCCCGATTACAACGGTATGCGCACTTTTCCCCTAGGCGGTTCTAGTTATTCGTTTCGAGCATCAGAACTGCGAAAATTTTGAGTTTCTCAAGCGTTTCTTACCTCCAAACTGCCATATCTCGCGAACGGATTGATCGATCCGCAAAATTTCTGTTGCATCTGAAAGTAGAAACTCGCCCTTTTACAACGGTATGCGCACTTTTCCCCTAGGCGGTTCTAGTTATTCGTGTCGAGCATCAGAACTGCGAAAATTTTGAGTTTCTCAAGCGTTTCTTATCTCCAAACTGCCATATCTCGCGAACGGATTGATCAATCCGCAAAATTTCTGTTGCATCTGAAAGTAGAAACTCGCCCGATTACAACCGTATGCGCACTTTTCCCCTAGGCCGTTCCAGTTATTCGTTTAGAGCATCAGAACTGCGAAAATTTTGAGTTTCTAAAGCGTTTCTTATCTCCAAACTGCCATAACTCGCGAACGGAACGATCAATCCGCAAAATTTCTGTTGCATCTGAAAGCAGACACCCTCCCGATTACAACGGTATGCGTACTTCTCCCCTAGGCCGTTCCAGTTATTCGTTTCGAGCATCAGAACTGCGAAAATTTCGAGTTTCTCAAGCGTTTCTTACATCCAAACTGCCATATCTCGCGAACGGATTGACCAATCCGCAAAATTTCTGTTGCATCTGAAAGTAGAGACTCGCCCGATTACACCGGTATGTGTAGTTTTCCCCTAGGCCGTTCCAGTTATTCGTTTCGAGCATCAGAACTGCGAAAATTTCGAGTTTCTCTAGCGTTTCTTACATCCAAACTGCCATATCAAGCGAACGGATTGACCGATCCGCAAAATTTCTGTTGTATCTGAAAGTAGACACTCGCCCGATTACAACGGTATCCGTACTTCTCCCCTAGGCCGTTCTAGTCATTCGTTTCGAGCATCAGAACTGCGAAAATTTTGAGTTTCTTAAGCGTTTCTTATCTCCAAACTGCCATATCTCGCGAACGGATTGATCATTCCCCAAAATTTCTGTTGCATCTGAAAGTAGAAACTCGCCCTTTTACAACGGTATGCGCACTTTTCCCCTAGGCGGTTCTAGTTATTCGTTTCGAGCATCAGAACTGCGAAAATTTTGAGTTTCTCAAGCGTTTCTTATCTCCAAACTGCCATATCTCGCGAACGGATTGATCAATCCGCAAAATTTCTGTTGCATCTGAAAGTAGAAACTCGCCCGATTACAACCGTATGCGCACTTTTCCCCTAGGCCGTTCCAGTTATTCGTTTAGAGCATCAGAACTGCGAAAATTTTGAGTTTCTCAAGCGTTTCTTACATCCAAACTGCCATATCAAGCGAACGGATTGACCGATCCGCAAAATTTCTGTTGTATCTGAAAGTAGACACTCGCCCGATTACAGCGGTATCCGTACTTCTCCCCTAGGCCGTTCTAGTCATTCGTTTCGAGCATCAGAACTGCGAAAATTTTGAGTTTCTTAAGCGTTTCTTACCTCCAAACTGACATAACTCGCGAACGGAACGATCAATCCGCAAAATTTCTGTTGCATCTGAAAGTAGAAACACGCCCGATTACAACGGTATGCGCACTTTTCCCCTAGGCGGTTCTAGTTATTCGTTTCGAGCATCAGAGCTGCGAAAATTTCGAGTTTCTCAAGCGTTTCTTGCATCCAAACTGCCATATCTCGCGAACGGATTGACCAATCCGCAAAATTTCTGTTGCATCTGAAAGTAGAGACTCGCCCGATTACAACGGTATGTGTAGTTTTCCCCTAGGCCGTTCCAGTTATTCGTTTCGAGCATCAGAACTGCGGAAAAAAAATTTTGAGTTTCTCAAGCGTTTCTTACCTCCAAACTGCCATATCTCGCGAACGGATTGACCGATCCGCAAAATTTCTGTTGCATCTGAAAGTAGAAACTCGCCCGATTACAACGGTATGCGCACTTTTCCCCTAGGCGGTTCTAGTTATTCGTTTCGAGCATCAGAACTGCGAAGATTTTGAGTTTCTCAAGCGTTTCTTACCTCCAAACTGCCATATCTCGCGAACGGATTGATCGATCCGCAAAATTTCTGTTGCATCTGAAAGTAGAAACTCGCCCGATTACAACGGTATGTGTAGTTTTCCCCTAGGCCGTTCCAGTTATTCGTTTCGAGCATCAGAACTGCGAAAATTTTGAGTTTCTCAAGCGTTTCTTACCTCCAAACTGCCATATCTCGCGAACGGATAGACCAATCCGCAAAATTTCTGTTGAATCTGAAAGTAGAGACTCGCCCGATTACAACGGTTTGTGTAGTTTTCCCCTAGGCCGTTCCAGTTATTCGTTTAGAGCATCAGAACTGCGAAAATTTTGAGTTTCTAAAGCGTTTCTTATCTCCAAACTGCCATAACTCGCGAACGGAACGATCAATCCGCAAAATTTCTGTTGCATCTGAAAGCAGACACCCTCCCGATTACAACGGTATGCGTACTTCTCCCCTAGGCCGTTCCAGTTATTCGTTTCGAGCATCAGAACTGCGAAAATTTCGAGTTTCTCAAGCGTTTCTTACATCCAAACTGCCATATCTCGCGAACGGATTGACCAATCCGCAAAATTTCTGTTGCATCTGAAAGTAGAGACTCGCCCGATTACAACGGTATGTGTAGTTTTCCCCTAGGCCGTTCCAGTTATTCGTTTCGAGCATCAGAACTGCGAAAATTTCGAGTTTCTCTAGCGTTTCTTACATCCAAACTGCCATATCAAGCGAACGGATTGACCGATCCGCAAAATTTCTGTTGTATCTGAAAGTAGACACTCGCCCGATTACAACGGTATCCGTACTTCTCCCCTAGGCCGTTCTAGTCATTCGTTTCGAGTATCAGAACTGCGAAAATTTTGAGTTTCTTAAGCGTTTCTTATCTCCAAACTGCCATATCTCGCGAACGGATTGATCATTCCCCAAAATTTCTGTTGCATCTGAAAGTAGAAACTCGCCCTTTTACAACGGTATGCGCACTTTTCCCCTAGGCGGTTCTAGTTATTCGTTTCGAGCATCAGAACTGCGAAGATTTTGAGTTTCTCAAGCGTTTCTTACCTCCAAACTGCCATATCTCGCGAACGGATTGATCGATCCGCAAAATTTCTGTTGCATCTGAAAGTAGAAACTCGCCCGATTACAACGGTATGTGTAGTTTTCCCCTAGGCCGTTCCAGTTATTCGTTTCGAGCATCAGAACTGCGAAAATTTTGAGTTTCTCAAGCGTTTCTTGCATCCAAACTGCCATATCTCGCGAACGGATTGACCAATCCGCAAAATTTCTGTTGCATCTGAAAGTAGAGACTCGCCCGATTACAACGGTATGTGTAGTTTTCCCCTAGGCCGTTCCAGTTATTCGTTTCGAGCATCAGAACTGCGGAAAAAAAATTTTGAGTTTCTAAAGCGTTTCTTATCTCCAAACTGCCATAACTCGCGAACGGAACGATCAATCCGCAAAATTTCTGTTGCATCTGAAAGCAGACACCCTCCCGATTACAACGGTATGCGTACTTCTCCCCTAGGCCGTTCCAGTTATTCGTTTCGAGCATCAGAACTGCGAAAATTTCGAGTTTCTCAAGCGTTTCTTACATCCAAACTGCCATATCTCGCGAACGGATTGACCAATCCGCAAAATTTCTGTTGCATCTGAAAGTAGAGACTCGCCCGATTACAACGGTATGTGTAGTTTTCCCCTAGGCCGTTCCAGTTATTCGTTTCGAGCATCAGAACTGCGAAAATTTCGAGTTTCTCTAGCGTTTCTTACATCCAAACTGCCATATCAAGCGAACGGATTGACCGATCCGCAAAATTTCTGTTGTATCTGAAAGTAGACACTCGCCCGATTACAACGGTATCCGTACTTCTCCCCTAGGCCGTTCTAGTCATTCGTTTCGAGCATCAGAACTGCGAAAATTTTGAGTTTCTTAAGCGTTTCTTATCTCCAAACTGCCATATCTCGCGAACGGATTGATCATTCCCCAAAATTTCTGTTGCATCTGAAAGTAGAAACTCGCCCTTTTACAACGGTATGCGCACTTTTCCCCTAGGCGGTTCTAGTTATTCGTTTCGAGCATCAGAACTGCGAAAATTTTGAGTTTCTCAAGCGTTTCTTATCTCCAAACTGCCATATCTCGCGAACGGATTGATCAATCCGCAAAATTTCTGTTGCATCTGAAAGTAGAAACTCGCCCGATTACAACCGTATGCGCACTTTTCCCCTAGGCCGTTCCAGTTATTCGTTTAGAGCATCAGAACTGCGAAAATTTTGAGTTTCTAAAGCGTTTCTTATCTCCAAACTGCCATAACTCGCGAACGGAACGATCAATCCGCAAAATTTCTGTTGCATCTGAAAGCAGACACCCTCCCGATTACAACGGTATGCGTACTTCTCCCCTAGGCCGTTCTAGTCATTCGTTTCGAGCATCAGAACTGCGAAAATTTTGAGTTTCTCAAGCGTTTCTTATCTCCAAACTGCCATATCTCGCGAACGGATTGATCAGTCCGCAAAATTTCTGTTGCATCTGAAAGTAGAAACACGCCCGATTACAACGGTATGCGCACTTTTCCCCTAGGCGGTTCTAGTTATTCGTTTCGAGCATCAGAGCTGCGAAAATTTCGAGTTTCTCAAGCGTTTCTTGCATCCAAACTGCCATATCTCGCGAACGGATTGACCAATCCGCAAAATTTCTGTTGCATCTGAAAGTAGAGACTCGCCCGATTACAACGGTATGTGTAGTTTTCCCCTAGGCCGTTCCAGTTATTCGTTTCGAGCATCAGAACTGCGGAAAAAAAATTTTGAGTTTCTCAAGCGTTTCTTACCTCCAAACTGCCATATCTCGCGAACGGATTGACCGATCCGCAAAATTTCTGTTGCATCTGAAAGTAGACACTCGCCCGATTACAACGGTATACGTACTTCTCCCCTAGGCCGTTCTAGTCATTCGTTTCGAGCATCAGAACTGCGAAAATTTTGAGTTTCTCAAGCGTTTCTTATCTCCAAACTGCCATATCTCGCGAACGGATTGATCAATCCGCAAAATTTCTGTTGCATCTGAAAGTAGAAACTCGCCCGATTACAACGGTATGCGCACTTTTCCCCTAGGCGGTTCTAGTTATTCGTTTCGAGCATCAGAACTGCGAAGATTTTGAGTTTCTCAAGCGTTTCTTACCTCCAAACTGCCATATCTCGCGAACGGATTGATCGATCCGCAAAATTTCTGTTGCATCTGAAAGTAGAAACTCGCCCGATTACAACGGTATGTGTAGTTTTCCCCTAGGCCGTTCCAGTTATTCGTTTCGAGCATCAGAACTGCGAAAATTTTGAGTTTCTCAAGCGTTTCTTACCTCCAAACTGCCATATCTCGCGAACGGATAGACCAATCCGCAAAATTTCTGTTGAATCTGAAAGTAGAGACTCGCCCGATTACAACGGTATGTGTAGTTTTCCCCTAGGCCGTTCCAGTTATTCGTTTCGAGCATCAGAACTGCGAAAATTTCGAGTTTCTCAAGCGTTTCTTACATCCAAACTGCCATATCCCGCGAACGGATTGACCAATCCGCAAAATTTCTGTTGCATCTGAAGGTAGACACTCGCCCGATTACAACGGTATACGTACTTCTCTCCTAGGCAGTTCTAGTCATTCGTTTCGAGCATCAGAACTGCGAAAATTTTGAGTTTCTCAAGCGTTTCTTATCTCCAAACTGCCATATCTCGCGAACGGATTGATCACTCCGCAAAATTTCTGTTGCATCTGAAAGTAGAAACACGCCCGATTACAACGGTATGCGCACTTTTCCCCTAGGCCGTTCCAGTTATTCGTTTCGAGCATCAGAACTGCGAAAATTTTGAGTTTCTCAAGCGTTTCTTACCTCCAAACTGCCATATCTCGCGAACGGATTGACCAATCCGCAAAATTTCTGTTGCATCTGAAAGTAGAAACTCGCCCGATTACAACGGTATGTGTAGTTTTCCCCTAGGCCGTTCCAGTTATTCGTTCCGAGCATCAGAACTGCGAAAATTTCGAGTTTCTCAAGCGTTTCTTACATCCAAACTGCCATATCTCGCGAATGGATTGACCAATCCGCAAAATTTCTGTTGCATCTGAAAGTAGAAACTCGCCCGATTACAACGGTATGTGTAGTTTTCCCCTAGGCCGTTCCAGTTATTCGTTTCGAGCATCAGAACTGCGAAAATTTTGAGTTTCTCAAGCGTTTCTTACATCCAAACTGCCATATCTCGCGAACGGATAGACCAATCCGCAAAATTTCAGTTGAATCTGAAAGTAGAGACTCGCCCGATTACAACGGTATTTGTAGTTTTCCCCTAGGCCGTTTCAGTTATTCGTTTCGAGCATCAGAACTGCGAAAATTTCGAGTTTCTCAAGCGTTTCTTACATCCAAACTGCCATATCCCGCGAACGGATTGACCAATCCGCAAAATTTCTGTTGCATCTGAAAGTAGACACCCGCCCGATTACAACGGTATACGTACTTCTCTCCTAGGCAGTTCTAGTGATTCGTTTCGAGCATCAGAACTGCGAAAATTTTGAGTTTCTCAAGCGTTTCTTATCTCCAAACTGCCAAATCTCGCGAACGGATTGATCACTCCGCAAAATTTCTCTTGCATCTGAAAGTAGAAACACGCCCGATTACAACGGTATGCGCACTTTTCCCCTAGACGGTTCTAGTTATTCGTTTCGAGCATCAGAACTGCGAAAATTTTGAGTTTCTCAAGCGTTTCTTACCTCCAAACTGCCATATCTCGCGAACGGATTGATCGATCCGCATAATTTCTGTTGCATCTGAAAGTAGAAACTCGCCCTTTTACAACGGTATGCGCACTTTTCCCCTAGGCCGTTCTAGTTATTCGTTTCGAGCATCAGAACTGCGAAAATTTTGAGTTTCTCAAGCGTTTCTTATCTCCAAACTGCCATATCTCGCGAACGGATTGATCAATCCGCAAAATTTCTGTTGCATCTGAAAGTAGAAACTCGCCCGATTACAACGGTATGCGCACTTTTCCCCTAGGCCGTTCTAGTCATTCGTTTCGAGCATCAGAACTGCGAAAATTTTGAGTTTCTCAAGTGTTTCTTATCTCCAGACTGCCATATCTCGCGATCGGATTGATCAATCCGCAAAATTTCTGTTGCATCTGAAAGTAGAAACACGCCCGATTACAACGGTATGCGCACTTTTCCCCTAGGCGGTTCTAGTTATTCGTTTCGAGCATCAGAACTGCGAAAATTTCGAGTTTCTCAAGCGTTTCTTACATCCAAACTGCCATATCTCGCGAACGGATTGACCAATCCGCAAAATTTCTGTTGCATCTGAAAGTAGAGACTCGCCCGATTACAACGGTATGTGTAGTTTTCCCCTAGGCCGCTCCAGTTATTCGTTTCGAGCATCAGAACTGCGAAAATTTCGAGTTTCTCTAGCGTTTCTTACATCCAAACTGCCATATCAAGCGAACGGATTGACCGATCCGAAAAATTTCTGTTGTATCTGAAAGTAGACACTCGCCCGATTACAACGGTATCCGTACTTCTCCCCTAGGCCGTTCTAGTCATTCGTTTCGAGCATCAGAACTGCGAAAATTTTGAGTTTCTCAAGCGTTTCTTATCTCCAAACTGCCATATCTCGCGAACGGATTGATCACTCCGCAAAATTTCTGTTGCATCTGAAAGTAGAAACACGCCCGATTACAACGGTTTGCGCACTTTTCCCCTAGGCCGTTCCTGTTATTCGTTTCGAGCATCAGAACTGCGAAAATTTTGAGTTTCTCAAGCGTTTCTTACCTCCAAACTGCCATATCTCGCGAACGGATTGACCAATCCGCAAAATTTCTGCTGAATCTGAAAGTAGAGACTCGCCCGATTACAACGGTATGTGTAGTTTTCCCCTAGGCCGTTCCAGTTATTCGTTTCGAGCATCAGAACTGCGAAAATTTCGAGTTTCTCAAGCGTTTCTTACATCCAAACTGCCATATCTCGCGAATGGATTGACCAATCCGCAAAATTTCTGTTGCATCTGAAAGTAGAAACTCGCCCGATTACAACGGTATGCGCACTTTTCCCCTAGGCCGTTCTAGTCATTCGTTTCGAGCATCAGAACTGCGAAAATTTTTAGTTTCTCAAGCGTTTCTTATCTCCAGACTGCCATATCTCGCGAACGGATTGATCAATCCGCAAAATTTCTGTTGCATCTGAAAGTAGAAACACGCCCGATTACAACGGTATGCGCACTTTTCCCCTAGGCGGTTCTAGTTATTCGTTTCGAGCATCAGAACTGCGAAAATTTCGAGTTTCTCAAGCGTTTCTTACATCCAAACTGCCATATCTCGCGAACGGATTGACCAATCCGCAAAATTTCTGTTGCATCTGAAAGTAGAGACTCGCCCGATTACAACGGTATGTGTAGTTTTCCCCTAGGCCGTTCCAGTTATTCGTTTCGAGCATCAGAACTGCGAAAATTTCGAGTTTCTCTAGCGTTTCTTACATCCAAACTGCCATATCAAGCGAACGGATTGACCGATCCGCAAAATTTCTGTTGTATCTGAAAGTAGACACTCGCCCGATTACAACGGTATCCGTACTTCTCCCCTAGGCCGTTCTAGTCATTCGTTTCGAGCATCAGAACTGCGAAAATTTTGAGTTTCTTAAGCGTTTCTTATCTCCAAACTGCCATATCTCGCGAACGGATTGATCATTCCCCAAAATTTCTGTTGCATCTGAAAGTAGAAACTCGCCCGATTACAACGGTATGCGCACTTTTCCCCTAGGAGGTTCTAGTTATTCGTTTCGAGCATCAGAACTGCGAAGATTTTGAGTTTCTCAAGCGTTTCTTACCTCCAAACTGCCATATCTCGCGAACGGATTGATCGATCCGCAAAATTTCTGTTGCATCTGAAAGTAGAAACTCGCCCGATTACAACGGTATGTGTAGTTTTCCCCTAGGCCGTTCCAGTTATTCGTTTCGAGCATCAGAACTGCGAAAATTTTGAGTTTCTCAAGCGTTTCTTACCTCCAAACTGCCATATCTCGCGAACGGATAGACCAATCCGCAAAATTTCTGTTGAATCTGAAAGTAGAGACTCGCCCGATTACAACGGTATGTGTAGTTTTCCCCTAGGCCGTTCCAGTTATTCGTTTCGAGCATCAGAACTGCGAAAATTTCGAGTTTCTCAAGCGTTTCTTATATCCAAACTGCCATATCCCGCGAACGGATTGACCAATCCGCAAAATTTCTGTTGCATCTGAAGGTAGACACTCGCCCGATTACAACGGTATACGTACTTCTCTCCTAGGCAGTTCTAGTCATTCGTTTCGAGCATCAGAACTGCGAAAATTTTGAGTTTCTCAAGCGTTTCTTATCTCCAAACTGCCATATCTCGCGAACGGATTGATCACTCCGCAAAATTTCTGTTGCATCTGAAAGTAGAAACACGCCCGATTACAACGGTTTGCGCACTTTTCCCCTAGGCCGTTCCTGTTATTCGTTTCGAGCATCAGAACTGCGAAAATTTTGAGTTTCTCAAGCGTTTCTTACCTCCAAACTGCCATATCTCGCGAACGGATTGACCAATCCGCAAAATTTCTGCTGAATCTGAAAGTAGAGACTCGCCCGATTACAACGGTATGTGTAGTTTTCCCCTAGGCCGTTCCAGTTATTCGTTTCGAGCATCAGAACTGCGAAAATTTCGAGTTTCTCAAGCGTTTCTTACATCCAAACTGCCATATCTCGCGAATGGATTGACCAATCCGCAAAATTTCTGTTGCATCTGAAAGTAGAAACTCGCCCGATTACAACGGTATGTGTAGTTTTCCCCTAGGCCGTTCCAGTTATTCGTTTCGAGCATCAGAACTGCGAAAATTTTGAGTTTCTCAAGCGTTTCTTACCTCCAAACTGCCATATCTCGCGAACGGATTGATCAATCCGCAAAATTTCTGTTGCATCTGAAAGTAGACACTCGCCCGATTACAACGGTATACGTACTTCCCTCCTAGGCAGTTCTAGTGATTCGTTTCGAGCATCAGAACTGCGAAAATTTTGAGTTTCTCAAGCGTTTCTTATCTCCAAACTGCCAAATCTCGCGAACGGATTGATCACTCCGCAAAATTTCTCTTGCATCTGAAAGTAGAAACACGCCCGATTACAACGGTATGCGCACTTTTCCCCTAGACGGTTCTAGTTATTCGTTTCGAGCATCAGAACTGCGAAAATTTTGAGTTTCTCAAGCGATTCTTACCTCCAAACTGCCATATCTCGCGAACGGATTGATCGATCCGCATAATTTCTGTTGCATCTGAAAGTAGAAACTCGCCCTTTTACAACGGTATGCGCACTTTTCCCCTAGGCCGTTCTAGTTATTCGTTTCGAGCATCAGAACTGCGAAAATTTTGAGTTTCTCAAGCGTTTCTTATCTCCAAACTGCCATATCTCGCGAACGGATTGATCAATCCGCAAAATTTCTGTTGCATCTGAAAGTAGAAACTCGCCCGATTACAACGGTATGCGCACTTTTCCCCTAGGCCGTTCTAGTCATTCGTTTCGAGCATCAGAACTGCGAAAATTTTGAGTTTCTCAAGCGTTTCTTATCTCCAGACTGCCATATCTCGCGAACGGATTGATCAATCCGCAAAATTTCTGTTGCATCTGAAAGTAGAAACACGCCCGATTACAACGGTATGCGCACTTTTCCCCTAGGCGGGTCTAGTTATTCGTTTCGAGCATCAGAGCTGCGAAAATTTCGAGTTTCTCAAGCGTTTCTTACATCCAAACTGCCATATCTCGCGAACGGATTGACCAATCCGCAAAATTTCTGTTGCATCTGAAAGTAGAGACTCGCCCGATTACAACGGTATGTGTAGTTTTCCCCTAGGCCGTTCCAGTTATTCGTTTCGAGCATCAGAACTGCGAAAATTTCGAGTTTCTCAAGCGTTTCTTACATCCAAACTGCCATACCTCGCGAATGGATTGACCAATCCGCAAAATTTCTGTTGCATCTGAAAGTAGAAACTCGCCCGATTACAACGGTATGTGTAGTTTTCCCCTAGGCCGTTCCAGTTATTCGTTTCGAGCATCAGAACTGCGAAAATTTTGAGTTTCTCAAGCGTTCCTTACCTCCAAACTGCCATATCTCGCGAACGGATTGATCATTCCCCAAAATTTCTGTTGCATCTGAAAGTAGAAACTCGCCCGATTACAACGGTATGCGCACTTTTCCCCTAGGCGGTTCTAGTTATTCGTTTCGAGCATCAGAACTGCGAAGATTTCGAGTTTCTCAAGCGTTTCTTACATCCAAACTGCCATATCTCGCGAATGGATTGACCAATCCGCAAAATTTCTGTTGCATCTGAAAGTAGAAACTCGCCCGATTACAACGGTATGTGTAGTTTTCCCCTAGGCCCTTCCAGTTATTCGTTTCGAGCATCAGAACTGCGAAAATTTTGAGTTTCTCAAGCGTTTCTTACCTCCAAACTGCCATATCTCGCGAACGGATAGACCAATCCGCAAAATTTCAGTTGAGTCTGAAAGTAGAGACTCGCCCGATTACAACGGTATTTGTAGTTTTCCCCTAGGGCGTTTCAGTTATTCGTTTCGAGCATCAGAACTGCGAAAATTTCGAGTTTCTCAAGCGTTTCTTACATCCAAACTGCCATATCCCGCGAACGGATTGACCAATCCGCAAAATTTCTGTTGCATCTGAAAGTAGACACTCGCCCGATTACAACGGTATACGTACTTCTCTCCGAGGCAGTTCTAGTGATTCGTTTCGAGCATCAGAACTGCGAAAATTTTGAGTTTCTCAAGCGTTTCTTATCTCCAAACTGCCAAATCTCGCGAACGGATTGATCACTCCGCAAAATTTCTCTTGCATCTGAAAGTAGAAACACGCCCGATTACAACGGTATGCGCACTTTTCCCCTAGACGGTTCTAGTTATTCGTTTCGAGCATCAGAACTGCGAAAATTTTGAGTTTCTCAAGCGTTTCTTACCTCCAAACTGCCATATCTCGCGAACGGATTGATCGATCCGCATAATTTCTGTTGCATCTGAAAGTAGAAACTCGCCCTTTTACAACGGTATGCGCACTTTTCCCCTAGGCCGTTCTAGTTATTCGTTTCGAGCATCAGAACTGCGAAAATTTTGAGTTTCTCAAGCGTTTCTTATCTCCAAACTGCCATATCTCGCGAACGGATTGATCAATCCGCAAAATTTCTGTTGCATCTGAAAGTAGAAACTCGCCCGATTACAACGGTATGCGCACTTTTCCCCTAGGCCGTTCTAGTCATTCGTTTCGAGCATCAGAACTGCGAAAATTTTGAGTTTCTCAAGCGTTTCTTATCTCCAGACTGCCATATCTCGCGAACGGATTGATCAATCCGCAAAATTTCTGTTGCATCTGAAAGTAGAAACACGCCCGATTACAACGGTATGCGCACTTTTCCCCGAGACGGTTCTAGTTATTCGTTTCGAGCATCAGAACTGCGAAAATTTCGAGTTTCTCAAGCGTTTCTTACATCCAAACTGCCATATCTCGCGAACGGATTGATCAATCCGCAAAATTTCTGTTGCATCTGAAAGTAGAAACACGCCCGATTACAACGGTATGCGCACTTTTCCCCTAGGCGGTTCTAGTTATTCGTTTCGAGCATCAGAACTGCGAAAATTTCGAGTTTCTCAAGCGTTTCTTACATCCAAACTGCCATATCTCGCGAACGGATTGACCAATCCGCAAAATTTCTGTTGCATCTGAAAGTAGAGACTCGCCCGATTACAACGGTATGTGTAGTTTTCCCCTAGGCCGTTCCAGTTATTCGTTTCGAGCATCAGAACTGCGAAAATTTCGAGTTTCTCTAGCGTTTCTTACATCCAAACTGCCATATCAAGCGAACGGATTGACCGATCCGCAAAATTTCTGTTGTATCTGAAAGTAGACACTCGCCCGATTACAACGGTATCCGTACTTCTCCCCTAGGCCGTTCTAGTCATTCGTTTCGAGCATCAGAACTGCGAAAATTTTGAGTTTCTTAAGCGTTTCTTATCTCCAAACTGCCATATCTCGCGAACGGATTGATCATTCCCCAAAATTTCTGTTGCATCTGAAAGTAGAAACTCGCCCGATTACAACGGTATGCGCACTTTTCCCCTAGGCGGTTCTAGTTATTCGTTTCGAGCATCAGAACTTCGAAAATTTTGAGTTTCTCAAGCGTTTCTTAACTCCAAACTGCCATATCTCGCGAACGGATTGATCAATCCGCAAAATTTCTGTTGCATCTGAAAGTAGAAACACGCCCGATTACAACGGTATGCGCACTTTTCCCCTAGGCGGTTCTAGTTATTCGTTTCGAGCATCAGAACTGCGAAAATTTTGAGTTTCTCAAGCGTTTCTTACCTCCAAACTGCCATATCTCGCGAACGGATTGATCGATCCGCAAAATTTCTGTTGCATCTGAAAGTAGAAACTCGCCCTTTTACAACGGTATGCGCACTTTTCCCCTAGGCGGTTCTAGTTATTCGTTTCGAGCATCAGAACTGCGAAAATTTCGAGTTTCTCAAGCGTTTCTTATCTCCAAACTGCCATATCTCGCGAACGGATTGATCAATCCGCAAAATTTCTGTTGCATCTGAAAGTAGAAACTCGCCCGATTACAACGGTATGCGCACTTTTCCCCTAGGCCGTTCTAGTCATTCGTTTCGAGCATCAGAACTGCGAAAATTTTGAGTTTCTCAAGCGTTTCTTATCTCCAGACTGCCATATCTCGCGAACGGATTGATCAATCCGCAAAATTTCTGTTGCATCTGAAAGTAGAAACACGCCCGATTACAACGGTATGCGCACTTTTCCCCGAGACGGTTCTAGTTATTCGTTTCGAGCATCAGAACTGCGAAAATTTCGAGTTTCTCAAGCGTTTCTTACATCCAAACTGCCATATCTCGCGAACGGATTGATCAATCCGCAAAATTTCTGTTGCATCTGAAAGTAGAAACACGCCCGATTACAACGGTATGCGCACTTTTCCCCTAGGCGGTTCTAGTTATTCGTTTCGAGCATCAGAACTGCGAAAATTTCGAGTTTCTCAAGCGTTTCTTACATCCAAACTGCCATATCTCGCGAACGGATTGACCAATCCGCAAAATTTCTGTTGCATCTGAAAGTAGAGACTCGCCCGATTACAACGGTATGTGTAGTTTTCCCCTAGGCCGTTCCAGTTATTCGTTTCGAGCATCAGAACTGCGAAAATTTCGAGTTTCTCTAGCGTTTCTTACATCCAAACTGCCATATCAAGCGAACGGATTGACCGATCCGCAAAATTTCTATTGTATCTGAAAGTAGACACTCGCCCGATTACAACGGTATCCGTACTTCTCCCCTAGGCCGTTCTAGTCATTCGTTTCGAGCATCAGAACTGCGAAAATTTTGAGTTTCTTAAGCGTTTCTTATCTCCAAACTGCCATATCTCGCGAACGGATTGATCATTCCCCAAAATTTCTGTTGCATCTGAAAGTAGAAACTCGCCCGATTACAACGGTATGCGCACTTTTCCCCTAGGCGGTTCTAGTTATTCGTTTCGAGCATCAGAACTGCGAAAATTTTGAGTTTCTCAAGCGTTTCTTACCTCCAAACTGCCATATCTCGCGAACGGATTGATCGATCCGCAAAATTTCTGTTGCATCTGAAAGTAGAAACTCGCCCTTTTACAACGGTATGCGCACTTTTCCCCTAGGCGGTTCTAGTTATTCGTTTCGAGCATCAGAACTGCGAAAATTTTGAGTTTCTCAAGCGTTTCTTATCTCCAAACTGCCATATCTCGCGAACGGATTGATCAATCCGCAAAATTTCTGTTGCATCTGAAAGTAGAAACTCGCCCGATTACAACCGTATGCGCACTTTTCCCCTAGGCCGTTCCAGTTATTCGTTTAGAGCATCAGAACTGCGAAAATTTTGAGTTTCTAAAGCGTTTCTTATCTCCAAACTGCCATAACTCGCGAACGGAACGATCAATCCGCAAAATTTCTGTTGCATCTGAAAGCAGACACCCTCCCGATTACAACGGTATGCGTACTTCTCCCCTAGGCCGTTCTAGTCATTCGTTTCGAGCATCAGAACTGCGAAAATTTTGAGTTTCTCAAGCGTTTCTTATCTCCAAACTGCCATATCTCGCGAACGGATTGATCAGTCCGCAAAATTTCTGTTGCATCTGAAAGTAGAAACACGCCCGATTACAACGGTATGCGCACTTTTCCCCTAGGCGGGTCTAGTTATTCGTTTCGAGCATCAGAGCTGCGAAAATTTCGAGTTTCTCAAGCGTTTCTTACATCCAAACTGCCATATCTCGCGAACGGATTGACCAATCCGCAAAATTTCTGTTGCATCTGAAAGTAGAGACTCGCCCGATTACAACGGTATGTGTAGTTTTCCCCTAGGCCGTTCCAGTTATTCGTTTCGAGCATCAGAACTGCGAAAATTTCGAGTTTCTCTAACGTTTCTTACATCCAAACTGCCATATCAAGCGAACGGATTGACCGATCCGCAAAATTTCTGTTGTATCTGAAAGTAGACACTCGCCCGATTACAACGGTATGTGTAGTTTTCCCCTAGGCCGTTCCAGTTATTCGTTTCGAGCATCAGAACTGCGGAAAAAAAATTTTGAGTTTCTCAAGCGTTTCTTACCTCCAAACTGCCATATCTCGCGAACGGATTGACCAATCCCGAAAATTTCTGTTGAATCTGAAAGTAGAGACTCGCCCGATTACAACGGTATGTGTAGTTTTCCCCTAGGCCGTTCCAGTTATTCGTTTCGAGCATCAGAGCTGCGAAAATTTCGAGTTTCTCAAGCGTTTCTTACATCCAAACTGCCATATTTCGCGAACGGATTGATCAGTCCGCAAAATTTCTGTTGCATCTGAAAGTAGAAACACGCCCGATTACAACGGTATGCGCACTTTTCCCCTAGGCGGTTCTAGTTATTCGTTTCGAGCATCAGAACTGCGGAAAAAAAATTTTGAGTTTCTCAAGCGTTTCTTACCTCCAAACTGCCATATCTCGCGAACGGATTGACCGAACCGCAAAATTTCTGTTGCATCTGAAAGTAGACACTCGCCCGATTACAACGGTATACGTACTTCTCCCCTAGGCCGTTCTAGTCATTCGTTTCGAGCATCAGAACTGCGAAAATTTTGAGTTTCTCAAGCGTTTCTTATCTCCAAACTGCCATATCTCGCGAACGGATTGATCAATCCGCAAAATTTCTGTTGCATCTGAAAGTAGAAACTCGCCCGATTACAACGGTATGCGCACTTTTCCCCTAGGCGGTTCTAGCTATTCGTTTCGAGCATCAGAACTGCGAAGATTTTGAGTTTCTCAAGCGTTTCTTACCTCCAAACTGCCATATCTCGCGAACGGATTGATCGATCCGCAAAATTTCTGTTGCATCTGAAAGTAGAAACTCGCCCGATTACAACGGTATGTGTAGTTTTCCCCTAGGCCGTTCCAGTTATTCGTTTCGAGCATCAGAACTGCGAAAATTTTGAGTTTCTCAAGCGTTTCTTACCTCCAAACTGCCATATCTCGCGAACGGATAGACCAATCCGCAAAATTTCTGTTGAATCTGAAAGTAGAGACTCGCCCGATTACAACGGTATGTGTAGTTTTCCCCTAGGCCGTTCCAGTTATTCGTTTCGAGCATCAGAACTGCGAAAATTTCGAGTTTCTCAAGCGTTTCTTACATCCAAACTGCCATATCCCGCGAACGGATTGACCAATCCGCAAAATTTCTGTTGCATCTGAAAGTAGACACTCGCCCGATTACAACGGTATACGTACTTCTCTCCTAGGCAGTTCTAGTCATTCGTTTCGAGCATCAGAACTGCGAAAATTTTGAGTTTCTCAAGCGTTTCTTATCTCCAAACTGCCATATCTCGCGAACGGATTGATCACTCCGCAAAATTTCTGTTGCATCTGAAAGTAGAAACACGCCCGATTACAACGGTATGCGCACTTTTCCCCTAGGCCGTTCCAGTTATTCGTTTCGAGCATCAGAACTGCGAAAATTTTGAGTTTCTCAAGCGTTTCTTACCTCCAAACTGCCATATCTCGCGAACGGATTGACCAATCCGCAAAATTTCTGTTGAATCTGAAAGTAGAGACTCGCCCGATTACAGCGGTATGTGTAGTTTTCCCCTAGGCCGTTCCAGTTATTCGTTTCGAGCATCAGAACTGCGAAAATTTCGAGTTTCTCAAGCGTTTCTTACATCCAAACTGCCATATCTCGCGAATGGATTGACCAATCCGCAAAATTTCCGTTGCATCTGAAAGTAGAAACTCGCCCGATTACAACGGTATGTGTAGTTTTCCCCTAGGCCGTTCCAGTTATTCGTTTCGAGCATCAGAACTGCGAAAATTTTGAGTTTCTCAAGCGTTTCTTACCTCCAAACTGCCATATCTCGCGAACGGATAGACCAATCCGCAAAATTTCAGTTGAATCTGAAAGTAGAGACTCGCCCGATTACAACGGTATTTGTAGTTTTCCCCTAGGCCGTTTCAGTTATTCGTTTCGAGCATCAGAACTGCGAAAATTTCGAGTTTCTCAAGCGTTTCTTACATCCAAACTGCCATATCCCGCGAACGGATTGACCAATCCGCAAAATTTCTGTTGAATCTGAAAGTAGAGACTCGCCCGATTACAACGGTATGTGTAGTTTTCCCCTAGGCCGTTCCAGTTATTCGTTTCGAGCATCAGAACTGCGAAAATTTTGAGTTTCTCAAGCGTTTCTTACCTCCAAACTGCCATATCTCGCGAACGGATAGACCAATCCGCAAAATTTCTGTTGAATCTGAAAGTAGAGACTCGCCCGATTACAACGGTATGTGTAGTTTTCCCCTAGGCCGTTCCAGTTATTCGTTTCGAGCATCAGAACTGCGAAAATTTCGAGTTTCTCAAGCGTTTCTTACATCCAAACTGCCATATCCCGCGAACGGATTGACCAATCCGCAAAATTTCTGTTGCATCTGAAAGTAGACACTCGCCCGATTACAACGGTATACGTACTTCTCTCCTAGGCAGTTCTAGTCATTCGTTTCGAGCATCAGAACTGCGAAAATTTTGAGTTTCTCAAGCGTTTCTTATCTCCAAACTGCCATATCTCGCGAACGGATTGATCACTCCGCAAAACTTCTGTTGCATCTGAAAGTAGAAACACGCCCGATTACAACGGTATGCGCACTTTTCCCCTAGGCCGTTCCAGTTATTCGTTTCGAGCATCAGAACTGCGAAAATTTTGAGTTTCTCAAGCGTTTCTTACCTCCAAACTGCCATATCTCGCGAACGGATTGACCAATCCGCAAAATTTCTGTTGAATCTGAAAGTAGAGACTCGCCCGATTACAACGGTATGTGTAGTTTTCCCCTAGGCCGTTCCAGTTATTCGTTTCGAGCATCAGAACTGCGAAAATTTCGAGTTTCTCAAGCGTTTCTTACATCCAAACTGCCATATCTCGCGAATGGATTGACCAATCCGCAAAATTTCTGTTGCATCTGAAAGTAGAAACTCGCCCGATTACAACGGTATGTGTAGTTTTCCCCTAGGCCGTTCTAGTTATTCGTTTCGAGCATCAGAACTGCGAAAATTTTGAGTTTCTCAAGCGTTTCTTATCTCCAAACTGCCATATCTCGCGAACGGATTGATAACTCCGCAAAATTTCTGTTGCATCTGAAAGTAGAAACACGCCCGATTACAACGGTATGCGCACTTTTCCCCTAGGCCGTTCCAGTTATTCGTTTCGAGCATCAGAACTGCGAAAATTTTGAGTTTCTCAAGCGTTTCTTACCTCCAAACTGCCATATCTCGCGAACGGATTGACCAATCCGCAAAATTTCTGTTGAATCTGAAAGTAGAGACTCGCCCGATTACAACGGTATGTGTAGTTTTCCCCTAGGCCGTTCCAGTTATTCGTTTCGAGCATCAGAACTGCGAAAATTTCGAGTTTCTCAAGCGTTTCTTACATCCAAACTGCCATATCTCGCGAATGGATTGACCAATCCGCAAAATTTCTGTTGCATCTGAAAGTAGAAACTCGCCCGATTACAACGGTATGTGTAGTTTTCCCCTAGGCCGTTCCAGTTATTCGTTTCGAGCATCAGAACTGCGAAAATTTTGAGTTTCTCAAGCGTTTCTTACCTCCAAACTGCCATATCTCGCGAACGGATAGACCAATCCGCAAAATTTCAGTTGAATCTGAAAGTAGAGACTCGCCCGATTACAACGGTATGTGTAGTTTTCCCCTAGGCCGTTCCAGTTATTCGTTTCGAGCATCAGAACTGCGAAAATTTCGAGTTTCTCAAGCGTTTCTTACATCCAAACTGCCATATCTCGCGAATGGATTGACCAATCCGCAAAATTTCCGTTGCATCTGAAAGTAGAAACTCGCCCGATTACAACGGTATGTGTAGTTTTCCCCTAGGCCGTTCCAGTTATTCGTTTCGAGCATCAGAACTGCGAAAATTTCGAGTTTCTCAAGCGTTTCTTACATCCAAACTGCCATATCTCGCGAATGGATTGACCAATCCGCAAAATTTCCGTTGCATCTGAAAGTAGAAACTCGCCCGATTACAACGGTATGTGTAGTTTTCCCCTAGGCCGTTCTAGTTATTCGTTTCGAGCATCAGAACTGCGAAAATTTTGAGTTTCTCAAGCGTTTCTTATCTCCAAACTGCCATATCTCGCGAACGGATTGATAACTCCGCAAAATTTCTGTTGCATCTGAAAGTAGAAACACGCCCGATTACAACGGTATGCGCACTTTTCCCCTAGGCCGTTCCAGTTATTCGTTTCGAGCATCAGAACTGCGAAAATTTTGAGTTTCTCAAGCGTTTCTTACCTCCAAACTGCCATATCTCGCGAACGGATTGACCAATCCGCAAAATTTCTGTTGAATCTGAAAGTAGAGACTCGCCCGATTACAACGGTATGTGTAGTTTTCCCCTAGGCCGTTCCAGTTATTCGTTTCGAGCATCAGAACTGCGAAAATTTCGAGTTTCTCAAGCGTTTCTTACATCCAAACTGCCATATCTCGCGAATGGATTGACCAATCCGCAAAATTTCTGTTGCATCTGAAAGTAGAAACTCGCCCGATTACAACGGTATGTGTAGTTTTCCCCTAGGCCGTTCCAGTTATTCGTTTCGAGCATCAGAACTGCGAAAATTTTGAGTTTCTCAAGCGTTTCTTACTTCCAAACTGCCATATCTCGCGAACGGATAGACCAATCCGCAAAATTTCAGTTGAATCTGAAAGTAGAGACTCGCCCGATTACAACGGTATGTGTAGTTTTCCCCTAGGCCGTTCCAGTTATTCGTTTCGAGCATCAGAACTGCGAAAATTTCGAGTTTCTCAAGCGTTTCTTACATCCAAACTGCCATATCTCGCGAATGGATTGACCAATCCGCAAAATTTCCGTTGCATCTGAAAGTAGAAACTCGCCCGATTACAACGGTATGTGTAGTTTTCCCCTAGGCCGTTCCAGTTATTCGTTTCGAGCATCAGAACTGCGAAAATTTTGAGTTTCTCAAGCGTTTCTTACCTCCAAACTGCCATATCTCGCGAACGGATAGACCAATCCGCAAAATTTCAGTTGAATCTGAAAGTAGAGACTCGCCCGATTACAACGGTATGTGTAGTTTTCCCCTAGGCCGTTCCAGTTATTCGTTTCGAGCATCAGAACTGCGAAAATTTCGAGTTTCTCAAGCGTTTCTTACATCCAAACTGCCATATCTCGCGAATGGATTGACCAATCCGCAAAATTTCCGTTGCATCTGAAAGTAGAAACTCGCCCGATTACAACGGTATGTGTAGTTTTCCCCTAGGCCGTTCCAGTTATTCGTTTCGAGCATCAGAACTGCGAAAATTTTGAGTTTCTCAAGCGTTTCTTACCTCCAAACTGCCATATCTCGCGAACGGATAGACCAATCCGCAAAATTTCAGTTGAATCTGAAAGTAGAGACTCGCCCGATTACAACGGTATTTGTAGTTTTCCCCTAGGCCGTTTCAGTTATTCGTTTCGAGCATCAGAACTGCGAAAATTTCGAGTTTCTCAAGCGTTTCTTACATCCAAACTGCCATATCCCGCGAACGGATTGACCAATCCGCAAAATTTCTGTTGAATCTGAAAGTAGAGACTCGCCCGATTACAACGGTATGTGTAGTTTTCCCCTAGGCCGTTCCAGTTATTCGTTTCGAGCATCAGAACTGCGAAAATTTCGAGTTTCTCAAGCGTTTCTTACATCCAAACTGCCATATCCCGCGAACGGATTGACCAATCCGCAAAATTTCTGTTGCATCTGAAAGTAGACACTCGCCCGATTACAACGGTATACGTACTTCTCTCCTAGGCAGTTCTAGTCATTCGTTTCGAGCATCAGAACTGCGAAAATTTTGAGTTTCTCAAGCGTTTCTTATCTCCAAACTGCCATATCTCGCGAACGGATTGATCACTCCGCAAAACTTCTGTTGCATCTGAAAGTAGAAACACGCCCGATTACAACGGTATGCGCACTTTTCCCCTAGGCCGTTCCAGTTATTCGTTTCGAGCATCAGAACTGCGAAAATTTTGAGTTTCTCAAGCGTTTCTTACCTCCAAACTGCCATATCTCGCGAACGGATTGACCAATCCGCAAAATTTCTGTTGAATCTGAAAGTAGAGACTCGCCCGATTACAACGGTATGTGTAGTTTTCCCCTAGGCCGTTCCAGTTATTCGTTTCGAGCATCAGAACTGCGAAAATTTCGAGTTTCTCAAGCGTTTCTTACATCCAAACTGCCATATCTCGCGAATGGATTGACCAATCCGCAAAATTTCTGTTGCATCTGAAAGTAGAAACTCGCCCGATTACAACGGTATGTGTAGTTTTCCCCTAGGCCGTTCTAGTTATTCGTTTCGAGCATCAGAACTGCGAAAATTTTGAGTTTCTCAAGCGTTTCTTATCTCCAAACTGCCATATCTCGCGAACGGATTGATAACTCCGCAAAATTTCTGTTGCATCTGAAAGTAGAAACACGCCCGATTACAACGGTATGCGCACTTTTCCCCTAGGCCGTTCCAGTTATTCGTTTCGAGCATCAGAACTGCGAAAATTTTGAGTTTCTCAAGCGTTTCTTACCTCCAAACTGCCATATCTCGCGAACGGATTGACCAATCCGCAAAATTTCTGTTGAATCTGAAAGTAGAGACTCGCCCGATTACAACGGTATGTGTAGTTTTCCCCTAGGCCGTTCCAGTTATTCGTTTCGAGCATCAGAACTGCGAAAATTTCGAGTTTCTCAAGCGTTTCTTACATCCAAACTGCCATATCTCGCGAATGGATTGACCAATCCGCAAAATTTCTGTTGCATCTGAAAGTAGAAACTCGCCCGATTACAACGGTATGTGTAGTTTTCCCCTAGGCCGTTCCAGTTATTCGTTTCGAGCATCAGAACTGCGAAAATTTTGAGTTTCTCAAGCGTTTCTTACCTCCAAACTGCCATATCTCGCGAACGGATAGACCAATCCGCAAAATTTCAGTTGAATCTGAAAGTAGAGACTCGCCCGATTACAACGGTATGTGTAGTTTTCCCCTAGGCCGTTCCAGTTATTCGTTTCGAGCATCAGAACTGCGAAAATTTCGAGTTTCTCAAGCGTTTCTTACATCCAAACTGCCATATCTCGCGAATGGATTGACCAATCCGCAAAATTTCCGTTGCATCTGAAAGTAGAAACTCGCCCGATTACAACGGTATGTGTAGTTTTCCCCTAGGCCGTTCCAGTTATTCGTTTCGAGCATCAGAACTGCGAAAATTTTGAGTTTCTCAAGCGTTTCTTACCTCCAAACTGCCATATCTCGCGAACGGATAGACCAATCCGCAAAATTTCAGTTGAATCTGAAAGTAGAGACTCGCCCGATTACAACGGTATGTGTAGTTTTCCCCTAGGCCGTTCCAGTTATTCGTTTCGAGCATCAGAACTGCGAAAATTTCGAGTTTCTCAAGCGTTTCTTACATCCAAACTGCCATATCTCGCGAATGGATTGACCAATCCGCAAAATTTCCGTTGCATCTGAAAGTAGAAACTCGCCCGATTACAACGGTATGTGTAGTTTTCCCCTAGGCCGTTCCAGTTATTCGTTTCGAGCATCAGAACTGCGAAAATTTTGAGTTTCTCAAGCGTTTCTTACCTCCAAACTGCCATATCTCGCGAACGGATAGACCAATCCGCAAAATTTCAGTTGAATCTGAAAGTAGAGACTCGCCCGATTACAACGGTATTTGTAGTTTTCCCCTAGGCCGTTTCAGTTATTCGTTTCGAGCATCAGAACTGCGAAAATTTCGAGTTTCTCAAGCGTTTCTTACATCCAAACTGCCATATCCCGCGAACGGATTGACCAATCCGCAAAATTTCTGTTGAATCTGAAAGTAGAGACTCGCCCGATTACAACGGTATGTGTAGTTTTCCCCTAGGCCGTTCCAGTTATTCGTTTCGAGCATCAGAACTGCGAAAATTTTGAGTTTCTCAAGCGTTTCTTACCTCCAAACTGCCATATCTCGCGAACGGATAGACCAATCCGCAAAATTTCTGTTGAATCTGAAAGTAGAGACTCGCCCGATTACAACGGTATGTGTAGTTTTCCCCTAGGCCGTTCCAGTTATTCGTTTCGAGCATCAGAACTGCGAAAATTTCGAGTTTCTCAAGCGTTTCTTACATCCAAACTGCCATATCCCGCGAACGGATTGACCAATCCGCAAAATTTCTGTTGCATCTGAAAGTAGACACTCGCCCGATTACAACGGTATACGTACTTCTCTCCTAGGCAGTTCTAGTCATTCGTTTCGAGCATCAGAACTGCGAAAATTTTGAGTTTCTCAAGCGTTTCTTATCTCCAAACTGCCATATCTCGCGAACGGATTGATCACTCCGCAAAATTTCTCTTGCATCTGAAAGTAGAAACACGCCCGATTACAACGGTATGCGCACTTTTCCCCTAGACGGTTCTAGTTATTCGTTTCGAGCATCAGAACTGCGAAAATTTTGAGTTTCTCAAGCGTTTATTACCTCCAAACTGCCATATCTCGCGAACGGATTGATCGATCCGCATAATTTCTGTTGCATCTGAAAGTAGAAACTCGCCCTTTTACAACGGTATGCGCACTTTTCCCCTAGGCCGTTCTAGTTATTCGTTTCGAGCATCAGAACTGCGAAAATTTCGAGTTTCTCAAGCGTTTCTTATCTCCAAACTGCCATATCTCGCGAACGGATTGATCAATCCTCAAAATTTCTGTTGCATCTGAAAGTAGAAACTCGCCCGATTACAACGGTATGCGCACTTTTCCCCTAGGCCGTTCTAGTCATTCGTTTCGAGCATCAGAACTGCGAAAATTTTGAGTTTCTCAAGCGTTTCTTATCTCCAGACTGCCATATCTCGCGAACGGATTGATCAATCCGCAAAATTTCTGTTGCATCTGAAAGTAGAAACACGCCCAATTACAACGGTATGCGCACTTTTCCCCTAGGCGGTTCTAGTTATTCGTTTCGAGCATCAGAACTGCGAAAATTTCGAGTTTCTCAAGCGTTTCTTACATCCAAACTGCCATATCTCGCGAACGGATTGATCAATCCGCAAAATTTCTGTTGCATCTGAAAGTAGAAACACGCCCGATTACAACGGTATGAGCACTTTTCCCCTAGGCGGTTCTAGTTATTCGTTTCGAGCATCAGAACTGCGAAAATTTCGAGTTTCTCAAGCGTTTCTTACATCCAAACTGCCATATCTCGCGAACGGATTGACCAATCCGCAAAATTTCTGTTGCATCTGAAAGTAGAGACTCGCCCGATTACAACGGTATGTGTAGTTTTCCTCTAGGCCGTTCCAGTTATTCGTTTCGAGCATCAGAACTGCGAAAATTTCGAGTTTCTCTAGCGTTTCTTACATCCAAACTGCCATATCAAGCGAACGGATTGACCGATCCGCAAAATTTCTGTTGTATCTGAAAGTAGACACTCGCCCGATTACAACGGTATCCGTACTTCTCCCCTAGGCCGTTCTAGTCATTCGTTTCGAGCATCAGAACTGCGAAAATTTTGAGTTTCTTAAGCGTTTCTTATCTCCAAACTGCCATATCTCGCGAACGGATTGATCATTCCCCAAAATTTCTGTTGCATCTGAAAGTAGAAACTCGCCCGATTACAACGGTATGCGCACTTTTCCCCTAGGCGGTTCTAGTTATTCGTTTCGAGCATCAGAACTGCGAAAATTTTGAGTTCCTCAAGCGTTTCTTACCTCCAAACTGCCATATCTCGCGAACGGATTGATCGATCCGCAAAATTTCTGTTGCATCTGAAAGTAGAAACTCGCCCTTTTACAACGGTATGCGCACTTTTCCCCTAGGCGGTTCTAGTTATTCGTTTCGAGCATCAGAACTGCGAAAATTTTGAGTTTCTCAAGCGTTTCTTATCTCCAAACTGCCATATCTCGCGAACGGATTGATCAATCCGCAAAATTTCTGTTGCATCTGAAAGTAGAAACTCGCCCGATTACAACCGTATGCGCACTTTTCCCCTAGGCCGTTCCAGTTATTCGTTTAGAGCATCAGAACTGCGAAAATTTTGAGTTTCTAAAGCGTTTCTTATCTCCAAACTGCCATAACTCGCGAACGGAACGATCAATCCGCAAAATTTCTGTTGCATCTGAAAGCAGACACCCTCCCGATTACAACGGTATGCGTACTTCTCCCCTAGGCCGTTCTAGTCATTCGTTTCGAGCATCAGAACTGCGAAAGTTTTGAGTTTCTCAAGCGTTTCTTATCTCCAAACTGCCATATCTCGCGAACGGATTGATCAGTCCGCAAAATTTCTGTTGCATCTGAAAGTAGAAACACGCCCGATTACAACGGTATGCGCACTTTTCCCCTAGGCGGGTCTAGTTATTCGTTTCGAGCATCAGAGCTGCGAAAATTTCGAGTTTCTCAAGCGTTTCTTACATCCAAACTGCCATATCTCGCGAACGGATTGACCAATCCGCAAAATTTCTGTTGCATCTGAAAGTAGAGACTCGCCCGATTACAACGGTATGTGTAGTTTTCCCCTAGGCCGTTCCAGTTATTCGTTTCGAGCATCAGAACTGCGAAAATTTCGAGTTTCTCTAACGTTTCTTACATCCAAACTGCCATATCAAGCGAACGGATTGACCGATCCGCAAAATTTCTGTTGTATCTGAAAGTAGACACTCGCCCGATTACAACGGTATGTGTAGTTTTCCCCTAGGCCGTTCCAGTTATTCGTTTCGAGCATCAGAACTGCGGAAAAAAAATTTTGAGTTTCTCAAGCGTTTCTTACCTCCAAACTGCCATATCTCGCGAACGGATTGACCAATCCCGAAAATTTCTGTTGAATCTGAAAGTAGAGACTCGCCCGATTACAACGGTATGTGTAGTTTTCCCCTAGGCCGTTCCAGTTATTCGTTTCGAGCATCAGAGCTGCGAAAATTTCGAGTTTCTCAAGCGTTTCTTACATCCAAACTGCCATATCTCGCGAACGGATTGATCAGTCCGCAAAATTTCTGTTGCATCTCAAAGTAGAAACACGCCCGATTACAACGGTATGCGCACTTTTCCCCTAGGCGGTTCTAGTTATTCGTTTCGAGCATCAGAACTGCGGAAAAAAAATTTTGAGTTTCTCAAGCATTTCTTACCTCCAAACTGCCATATCTCGCGAATGGATTGACCGAACCGCAAAATTTCTGTTGCATCTGAAAGTAGACACTCGCCCGATTACAACGGTATACGTACTTCTCCCCTAGGCCGTTCTAGTCATTCGTTTCGAGCATCAGAACTGCGAAAATTTTGAGTTTCTCAAGCGTTTCTTATCTCCAAACTGCCATATCTCGCGAACGGATTGATCAATCCGCAAAATTTCTGTTGCATCTGAAAGTAGAAACTCGCCCGATTACAACGGTATGCGCACTTTTCCCCTAGGCGGTTCTAGTTATTCGTTTCGAGCATCAGAACTGCGAAGATTTTGAGTTTCTCAAGCGTTTCTTACCTCCAAACTGCCATATCTCGCGAACGGATTGATCGATCCGCAAAATTTCTGTTGCATCTGAAAGTAGAAACTCGCCCGATTACAACGGTATGTGTAGTTTTCCCCTAGGCCGTTCCAGTTATTCGTTTCGAGCATCAGAACTGCGAAAATTTTGAGTTTCTCAAGCGTTTCTTACCTCCAAACTGCCATATCTCGCGAACGGATAGACCAATCCGCAAAATTTCTGTTGAATCTGAAAGTAGAGACTCGCCCGATTACAACGGTATGTGTAGTTTTCCCCTAGGCCGTTCCAGTTATTCGTTTCGAGCATCAGAACTGCGAAAATTTCGAGTTTCTCAAGCGTTTCTTACATCCAAACTGCCATATCCCGCGAACGGATTGACCAATCCGCAAAATTTCTGTTGCATCTGAAAGTAGACACTCGCCCGATTACAACGGTATACGTACTTCTCTCCTAGGCAGTTCTAGTCATTCGTTTCGAGCATCAGAACTGCGAAAATTTTGAGTTTCTCAAGCGTTTCTTATCTCCAAACTGCCATATCTCGCGAACGGATTGATCACTCCGCAAAATTTCTGTTGCATCTGAAAGTAGAAACACGCCCGATTACAACGGTATGCGCACTTTTCCCATAGGCCGTTCCAGTTATTCGTTTCGAGCATCAGAACTGCGAAAATTTTGAGTTTCTCAAGCGTTTCTTACCTCCAAACTGCTATATCTCGCGAACGGATTGACCAATCCGCAAAATTTCTGTTGAATCTGAAAGTAGAGACTCGCCCGATTACAACGGTATGTGTAGTTTTCCCCTAGGCCGTTCCAGTTATTCGTTTCGAGCATCAGAACTGCGAAAATTTCGAGTTTCTCAAGCGTTTCTTACATCCAAACTGCCATATCTCGCGAATGGATTGACCAATCCGCAAAATTTCCGTTGCATCTGAAAGTAGAAACTCGCCCGATTACAACGGTATGTGTAGTTTTCCCCTAGGCCGTTCCAGTTATTCGTTTCGAGCATCAGAACTGCGAAAATTTTGAGTTTCTCAAGCGTTTCTTACCTCCAAACTGCCATATCTCGCGAACGGATAGACCAATCCGCAAAATTTCAGTTGAATCTGAAAGTAGAGACTCGCCCGATTACAACGGTATTTGTAGTTTTCCCCTAGGCCGTTTCAGTTATTCGTTTCGAGCATCAGAACTGCGAAAATTTCGAGTTTCTCAAGCGTTTCTTACATCCAAACTGCCATATCCCGCGAACGGATTGACCAATCCGCAAAATTTCTGTTGAATCTGAAAGTAGAGACTCGCCCGATTACAACGGTATGTGTAGTTTTCCCCTAGGCCGTTCCAGTTATTCGTTTCGAGCATCAGAACTGCGAAAATTTTGAGTTTCTCAAGCGTTTCTTATCTCCAAACTGCCATATCTCGCGAACGGATTGATCACTCCGCAAAATTTCTGTTGCATCTGAAAGTAGAAACACGCCCGATTACAACGGTATGCGCACTTTTCCCCTAGGCCGTTCCAGTTATTCGTTTCGAGCATCAGAACTGCGAAAATTTTGAGTTTCTCAAGCGTTTCTTACCTCCAAACTGCCATATCTCGCGAACGGATAGACCAATCCGCAAAATTTCTGTTGAATCTGAAAGTAGAGACTCGCCCGATTACAACGGTATGTGTAGTTTTCCCCTAGGCCGTTCCAGTTATTCGTTTCGAGCATCAGAACTGCGAAAATTTCGAGTTTCTCAAGCGTTTCTTACATCCAAACTGCCATATCCCGCGAACGGATTGACCAATCCGCAAAATTTCTGTTGCATCTGAAAGTAGACACTCGCCCGATTACAACGGTATACGTACTTCTCTCCTAGGCAGTTCTAGTCATTCGTTTCGAGCATCAGAACTGCGAAAATTTTGAGTTTCTCAAGCGTTTCTTATCTCCAAACTGCCATATCTCGCGAACGGATTGATCACTCCGCAAAATTTCTCTTGCATCTGAAAGTAGAAACACGCCCGATTACAACGGTATGCGCACTTTTCCCCTAGACGGTTCTAGTTATTCGTTTCGAGCATCAGAACTGCGAAAATTTTGAGTTTCTCAAGCGTTTATTACCTCCAAACTGCCATATCTCGCGAACGGATTGATCGATCCGCATAATTTCTGTTGCATCTGAAAGTAGAAACTCGCCCTTTTACAACGGTATGCGCACTTTTCCCCTAGGCCGTTCTAGTTATTCGTTTCGAGCATCAGAACTGCGAAAATTTCGAGTTTCTCAAGCGTTTCTTATCTCCAAACTGCCATATCTCGCGAACGGATTGATCAATCCTCAAAATTTCTGTTGCATCTGAAAGTAGAAACTCGCCCGATTACAACGGTATGCGCACTTTTCCCCTAGGCCGTTCTAGTCATTCGTTTCGAGCATCAGAACTGCGAAAATTTTGAGTTTCTCAAGCGTTTCTTATCTCCAGACTGCCATATCTCGCGAACGGATTGATCAATCCGCAAAATTTCTGTTGCATCTGAAAGTAGAAACACGCCCAATTACAACGGTATGCGCACTTTTCCCCTAGGCGGTTCTAGTTATTCGTTTCGAGCATCAGAACTGCGAAAATTTCGAGTTTCTCAAGCGTTTCTTACATCCAAACTGCCATATCTCGCGAACGGATTGATCAATCCGCAAAATTTCTGTTGCATCTGAAAGTAGAAACACGCCCGATTACAACGGTATGAGCACTTTTCCCCTAGGCGGTTCTAGTTATTCGTTTCGAGCATCAGAACTGCGAAAATTTCGAGTTTCTCAAGCGTTTCTTACATCCAAACTGCCATATCTCGCGAACGGATTGACCAATCCGCAAAATTTCTGTTGCATCTGAAAGTAGAGACTCGCCCGATTACAACGGTATGTGTAGTTTTCCTCTAGGCCGTTCCAGTTATTCGTTTCGAGCATCAGAACTGCGAAAATTTCGAGTTTCTCTAGCGTTTCTTACATCCAAACTGCCATATCAAGCGAACGGATTGACCGATCCGCAAAATTTCTGTTGTATCTGAAAGTAGACACTCGCCCGATTACAACGGTATCCGTACTTCTCCCCTAGGCCGTTCTAGTCATTCGTTTCGAGCATCAGAACTGCGAAAATTTTGAGTTTCTTAAGCGTTTCTTATCTCCAAACTGCCATATCTCGCGAACGGATTGATCATTCCCCAAAATTTCTGTTGCATCTGAAAGTAGAAACTCGCCCGATTACAACGGTATGCGCACTTTTCCCCTAGGCGGTTCTAGTTATTCGTTTCGAGCATCAGAACTGCGAAAATTTTGAGTTCCTCAAGCGTTTCTTACCTCCAAACTGCCATATCTCGCGAACGGATTGATCGATCCGCAAAATTTCTGTTGCATCTGAAAGTAGAAACTCGCCCTTTTACAACGGTATGCGCACTTTTCCCCTAGGCGGTTCTAGTTATTCGTTTCGAGCATCAGAACTGCGAAAATTTTGAGTTTCTCAAGCGTTTCTTATCTCCAAACTGCCATATCTCGCGAACGGATTGATCAATCCGCAAAATTTCTGTTGCATCTGAAAGTAGAAACTCGCCCGATTACAACCGTATGCGCACTTTTCCCCTAGGCCGTTCCAGTTATTCGTTTAGAGCATCAGAACTGCGAAAATTTTGAGTTTCTAAAGCGTTTCTTATCTCCAAACTGCCATAACTCGCGAACGGAACGATCAATCCGCAAAATTTCTGTTGCATCTGAAAGCAGACACCCTCCCGATTACAACGGTATGCGTACTTCTCCCCTAGGCCGTTCTAGTCATTCGTTTCGAGCATCAGAACTGCGAAAGTTTTGAGTTTCTCAAGCGTTTCTTATCTCCAAACTGCCATATCTCGCGAACGGATTGATCAGTCCGCAAAATTTCTGTTGCATCTGAAAGTAGAAACACGCCCGATTACAACGGTATGCGCACTTTTCCCCTAGGCGGGTCTAGTTATTCGTTTCGAGCATCAGAGCTGCGAAAATTTCGAGTTTCTCAAGCGTTTCTTACATCCAAACTGCCATATCTCGCGAACGGATTGACCAATCCGCAAAATTTCTGTTGCATCTGAAAGTAGAGACTCGCCCGATTACAACGGTATGTGTAGTTTTCCCCTAGGCCGTTCCAGTTATTCGTTTCGAGCATCAGAACTGCGAAAATTTCGAGTTTCTCTAACGTTTCTTACATCCAAACTGCCATATCAAGCGAACGGATTGACCGATCCGCAAAATTTCTGTTGTATCTGAAAGTAGACACTCGCCCGATTACAACGGTATGTGTAGTTTTCCCCTAGGCCGTTCCAGTTATTCGTTTCGAGCATCAGAACTGCGGAAAAAAAATTTTGAGTTTCTCAAGCGTTTCTTACCTCCAAACTGCCATATCTCGCGAACGGATTGACCAATCCCGAAAATTTCTGTTGAATCTGAAAGTAGAGACTCGCCCGATTACAACGGTATGTGTAGTTTTCCCCTAGGCCGTTCCAGTTATTCGTTTCGAGCATCAGAGCTGCGAAAATTTCGAGTTTCTCAAGCGTTTCTTACATCCAAACTGCCATATCTCGCGAACGGATTGATCAGTCCGCAAAATTTCTGTTGCATCTCAAAGTAGAAACACGCCCGATTACAACGGTATGCGCACTTTTCCCCTAGGCGGTTCTAGTTATTCGTTTCGAGCATCAGAACTGCGGAAAAAAAATTTTGAGTTTCTCAAGCATTTCTTACCTCCAAACTGCCATATCTCGCGAATGGATTGACCGAACCGCAAAATTTCTGTTGCATCTGAAAGTAGACACCTCGCCCGATTACAACGGTATACGTACTTCTCCCCTAGGCCGTTCTAGTCATTCGTTTCGAGCATCAGAACTGCGAAAATTTTGAGTTTCTCAAGCGTTTCTTATCTCCAAACTGCCATATCTCGCGAACGGATTGATCAATCCGCAAAATTTCTGTTGCATCTGAAAGTAGAAACTCGCCCGATTACAACGGTATGCGCACTTTTCCCCTAGGCGGTTCTAGTTATTCGTTTCGAGCATCAGAACTGCGAAGATTTTGAGTTTCTCAAGCGTTTCTTACCTCCAAACTGCCATATCTCGCGAACGGATTGATCGATCCGCAAAATTTCTGTTGCATCTGAAAGTAGAAACTCGCCCGATTACAACGGTATGTGTAGTTTTCCCCTAGGCCGTTCCAGTTATTCGTTTCGAGCATCAGAACTGCGAAAATTTTGAGTTTCTCAAGCGTTTCTTACCTCCAAACTGCCATATCTCGCGAACGGATAGACCAATCCGCAAAATTTCTGTTGAATCTGAAAGTAGAGACTCGCCCGATTACAACGGTATGTGTAGTTTTCCCCTAGGCCGTTCCAGTTATTCGTTTCGAGCATCAGAACTGCGAAAATTTCGAGTTTCTCAAGCGTTTCTTACATCCAAACTGCCATATCCCGCGAACGGATTGACCAATCCGCAAAATTTCTGTTGCATCTGAAAGTAGACACTCGCCCGATTACAACGGTATACGTACTTCTCTCCTAGGCAGTTCTAGTCATTCGTTTTTTTGAGTTTCTCAAGCGTTTCTTATCTCCAAACTGCCATATCTCGCGAACGGATTGATCACTCCGCAAAATTTCTGTTGCATCTGAAAGTAGAAACACGCCGATTACAACGGTATGCGCACTTTTCCCATAGGCCGTTCCAGTTATTCGTTTCGAGCATCAGAACTGCGAAAATTTTGAGTTCTCTCAAGCGTTTCTTACCTCCAAACTGCTATATCTCGCGAACGGATTGACCAATCCGCAAATTTCTGTTGAATCTGAAAGTAGAGACTCGCCCGATTACAACGGTATGTGTAGTTTTCCCCTAGCGCGTTCCAGTTATTCGTTTCGAGCATCAGAACTGCGAAAATTTCGAGTTTCTCAAGCGTTTCTTACATCCAAACTGCCATATCTCGCGAATGGATTGACCAATCCGCAAAATTTCCGTGCATCTGAAAGTAGAAACTCGCCGATTACAACGGTATGTGTAGTTTTCCCCTAGGCCGTTCCAGTTATTCGTTTCGAGCATCAGAACTGCGAAAATTTTGAGTTTCTCAAGCGTTTCTTACCTCCAAACTGCCATATCTCGCGAACGGATAGAACAATCCGCAAAATTTCAGTTGAATCTGAAAGTAGAGACTCGCCCGATTACAACGGTATTTGTAGTTTTCCCCTAGGCCGTTTCAGTTATTCGTTTCGAGCATCAGAACTGCGAAAATTTCGAGTTTCTCAAGCGTTTCTTACATCAAACTGCCATATCCCGCGACGGATTGACCAATCCGCAAAATTTCTGTTGAATCTGAAAGTAGAGACTCGCCCGATTACAACGGTATGTGTAGTTTTCCCCTAGGCCGTTCCAGTTATTCGTTTCGAGCATCAGAACTGCGAAAATTTTGAGTTTCTCAAGCGTTTCTTATCTCCAAACTGCCATATCTCGCGAACGGATTGATCACTCCGCAAAATTTCTGTTGCATCTGAAAGTAGAAACACGCCCGATTACAACGGTATGCGCACTTTTCCCCTAGGCGTTCCAGTTATTCGTTTCGAGCATCAGAACTGCGAAATTTTGAGTTTCTCAAGCGTTTCTTACTCCAAACTGCCATATCTCGCGAACGGATTGACCAATCCGCAAAATTTCTGTTGAAATCTGAAAGTAGAGACTCGCCGATTACAACGGTATGTGTAGTTTTCCCTAGGCCGTTCCAGTTATTCGTTTCGAGCATCAGAACTGCGAAAATTTCGAGTTTCTCAAGCGTTTCTTACATCCAAACTGCCATATCTCGCGAATGGATTGACGAATCCGCAAAATTTCTGTTGCATCTGAAAGTAGAAACTCGCCGATTACAACGGTATGTGTAGTTTTCCCCTAGGCCGTTCTAGTTATTCGTTTCGAGCATCAGAACTGCGAAAATTTTGAGTTTCTCAAGCGTTTCTTATCTCCAAACTGCCATATCTCGCGAACGATTGATCACTCCGCAAAATTTCTGTTGCATCTGAAAGTAGAAACACGCCCGATTACAACGGTATGCGCACTGTTTCCCTAGGCCGTTCCAGTTATTCGTTTCGAGCATCAGAACTGCGAAAATTTTAGGTTTCTCAAGCGTTTCTTACCTCCCAAACTGCCATATCCCGCGAACGGATTGACCAATCCGCAAAATTTCTGTTGAATCTGAAAGTAGAGACTCGCCCGATTACAACGGTATGTGTAGTTTTCCCCTAGGCCGTTCCAGTTATTCGTTTCGAGCATCAGAACTGCGAAAATTTCGAGTTTCTCAAGCGTTTCTTACATCCAAACTGCCTATCTCGCGAATGGATTGACCAATCCGCAAATTTCTGTTGCATCTGAAAGTAGAAACTCGCCCGATTACAACGGTATGTGTAGTTTTCCCCTAGGCCGTTCCAGTTATTCGTTTCGAGCATCAGAACTGCGAAATTTTGAGTTTCTCAAGCGTTTCTTACCTCCAAACTGCCATATCTCGCGAACGATAGACCAATCCGCAAAATTTCAGTTGAATCTGAAAGTAGAGACTCGCCCCGATTACAACGGTATTTGTAGTTTTCCCCTAGGCCGTTTCAGTTATTCGTTTCGAGCATCAGAACTGCGAAAATTTCGAGTTTCTCAAGCGTTTCTTACATCCAAACTGCCATTCCCGCGAACGGATTGACCAATCCGCAAAATTTCTGTTGCATCTGAAAGCAGACACTCGCCCGATACAACGGTATACGTACTTCTCTCCTAGGCAGTTCTAGTCATTCGTTTCGAGCATCAGAACTGCGAAAATTTTGAGTTCTCAAGCGTTTCTTATCTCCAAACTGCCATATCTCGCGAACGGATTGATCACTCCCAAAATTTCTGTTGCATCTGAGTAGAAACACGCCCGATTACAACGGTATGCGCACTTTTCCCTAGCCGTTCCAGTTATCGTTTTCGAGCATCAGAACTGCGAAAATTTCAGGTTTCTCAAGCGTTTCTTACATCCAAACTGCCATATCTCGCGAACGGA
>NW_027480024.1:0-45139 GCF_051014685.1 Ptiloglossa arizonensis | reverse complement strand
CCTTCTCAACCCATTTCTTAGGCTTCAAACTCCCATATCTCTCGAACGGAATGACCTAACCCACAAATTCCTATTGCATCTGAAAGTAGAAACTCGCCCCGATTAAACGGTATGTGCTTATATTTTTCCTCGGCCTTTCTGGTTAAGCGTTTGGAGACAGCAGATGGATGCGAATAACTGGTGGGTGCCTTCTACAACCATGTCTTAGCTTCAAACTACCACTACTCTCGCGAACGGATTGACCTAACCCAAAAAATTCCTGTTGCATACTGAAAGTAGAAACTCGCCCGATTACAAACGGTTTTTTCTATTTTTTCCCTAGGCCATTCTGGTTAAGCGTTTGGAGCAGCCAGAATTGTGAAAATTTTTTGCCTTCTCAACCATTTCTTGGCTTCAAAGTCCATATCTCGCGAATGGATTGAACTAACCCAAAAATTCCTATTGCATCTGAAAGTAGAAACTCGCCCCGATTACAACGGTATGTGTAATTTTTCCCTAGGCCATTTCTGGTTAAGCGTTCGGAGCAGCCCAGAATTGCTTGAAATATTTCTATGCCTTACTCAACCATTTCTTGGCTTCAAAGTCCCATATCTCGCGAACGGATTGACCTAACCCAAAAAATCCTATTGCATCTGAAGTAGAAATCTCGCCCGATTACAACGGTATGTGTATTTTTTCCCTAGGCCAGTCTGGTTAAGCGTTTGGAGCAGCAGAATTGTGAAAAATTTTTTGCCTTCTCAACCATTCTTGGCTTCAAACTCCCCTATCTCGCGAACGGATTGACCTAACCCAAAAATTCCTATTGCATCTGAAGGTAGAAACTCGCCCGATTAAAACGGTATGTGTATTTTTTTTCCCTAGGCCATTCTGGTTAAGCGTTTGGGAGCAGCGGAATGCGAAACAATTTTTTGCCTTCTCAACCAATTTCTTAGCTTCAAACTCCCATATCTCGCGATCGGATTAACCAAACCAAATTCCTATTGCCTCTGAAAGTAGAACCTCGCCCGATTATAACGTATGCTGTATTTTTTCCCTAGCGCGTTCTTGTTAAGCGTTTGGAGAAGCAGAATTGCGAAAATTTTTTGCCCTTCTCAACCATTTCTTGTATCTCAACCTCCCTATCTCGCGAACGGATTGAACTAACCAAAAATCCTATTGCATCTGAAAGTAGAAACTCGCCCGATTACAACGGTATGTGTATTTTTTCCCTAGGCATTCTGATTAAGCGTTTGGAGCAGCAGAAGTGCGAAAAATTTCGTTTGCTTCTCAACCATTTCTAAGCTTCAAACTCCACTATCTCGCGAACCGGATTGACCTAACCCAAAAATTCCTGTGCATCTGAAAGTAGAAATCGGCCCGATGTACAACGGGTTTTCTATTTTTTCCCCTAGGCCATTCTGGTTAAGCGTTTGAGCAGCAGAATTGTGGAAAATTTTTTGCCTTCTCACCATTTTCTTGGCTTCAAAGTCCCATACTCTCGCGAATGGATTGAACTAACCCAAAAATTCCTATTGCATCTGAAAGTAGAAACTCGCCCGATTAGAACGGTATGTGTATTTTTTCCCTAGGCCATTTGGTTAAGACGTTTGGAGCAGCAGAATGCGAAAAATTTTTTTTGCCTTCTCAACCATTTCTTGGCTTCAAACTCCCATATCTCGCGAACGGATTGACCTAACCCAAAAAGTCCTATTGCATCTGAAAGTAGAAACTCGCCCGATATAACCGGTATGTGTATTTTTTCCCTATGCCATTCTGGTTAAGCGTTTGGAGCAGCAAGAATGTGCGAAAAATTTGTTTGCTTCTCAACCATTTCTTAGCTTCAAACTCCCATATCTCGCGAACGGATTGAACTAGCCCCAAAAATTCCTGTTGCATTCTGATAGTAGAAACTCGCCCGATTACAACGTTATTTCTATTTTTTCCCTAGGCCATTCTGGTTAAGCGTTTTGGACGCAGCAGCAATTGTGAAAAATTTTTTGCCGTCTCAACCCCATTTCTGGCTCAAAGTCCCATATCTCGACGAACCGCATTGACCTAATCCAAAAATTCCTATTGCATCTGAAGTAGAACTCGCCCGATTCTAACGGTATGTGTACTTTGTATCACCTAGGCCATTCTGGTAAGCTCTTAGGAGCAGCCAGAATTGTGAAAAATTTTTTGCCTTCTCTACCATTTCTTGGCTTCAAACTCCCATCATCTCGCGAACGGACTTGACCTAACCCAAAAAATCTATTGCATCTGAAGGTAGAAACTCGCCCGATTACCACGGTATGTTAATTTTATTCCCTAGGCAATTCTGGTTTAAGCGTTTGGAGCAGCAGAATTGCGAAACCATTTTTATGCCTTACACAACCCATTTCTTGTCCTTCAAACTCCCATATCCCTCACGCGAACGGACTCCTGACCTAACCCAAAAATTCCTATTGCATCTGAACGGTAGAAACTCGCCGCTTACAACGGTATGTTTTTTTTTCCCTAGGCAATTCTGGTTAAGCGTTTGGGAGCAGCAGAATTGCGAAACAATTTTTTGCCTCTCAACCATTTCTTGGCTTCAAACTCCCATATCTCGCGAACGGATTGACCTAACCCAAAAATTCCTATTGCATCTGAAAGTAGAAACTCGCCCGATTGCAAAGGTATGTGTATTTTTCCCTAGGCCATTCTGGTTAAGCTTTTGGAGCAGCAGAATTGCGAAAAATTTTTTGCCTTCTCAACCATTTCTTGGCTTCAAACTCCCATATCTCGCGAACGGATTGACCTACCCAAAAATTCCTATTGCCTCTGAAGGTAGAAACTCGCCCGGTTACAACGGTATGTGTATTTTTTCCCTAGGCCATTCTGGTTAAGCGTTTGGGCAGCAGAATTGCGAAAAATTTTTTGCCTTCTCAACCATTTCTTGGCTTCAAAGTCCCATATCTCGCGAACGGATTGACCTATCCCAAAAATTCATTGCATCTGAAAGTAGAAACTCGCCCGATTAACAACGGTATGTGTATTTTGTCCCTAGGCCATTCTGGTTAGCGTTTGGAGCAGCAGAATTATGAAAAATTTTTTGCTTTCTCTACCATTTCTTGGCTTCAAACTCCCATATCTCGCGAACGGATTGACCTAACCCCAAAAATTCCTATTGCATCTGAAGGTAGAAACTCGCCCGATTATAATGGTATGTGTATTTTTTCCCTAGGCCATTCTGGTTAAAGCGTTTGGAGCAGCAGAAGTGCGAAAAATTTGTTTGCTTCTCAACCATTTTCTTAGCTTCAAACTCCCATATCTCGCGAACGGATTGAACTAGCCCAAAAATTCCTGTTGCATCTGATAGTAGAAACTCGCCCGATTACAACGTTTTTTCTATTTTTTCCTAGGCCATCTGGTTATGCGTTTGGAGCAGCAGAATTGTGAAAAATTTTTTGCCTTCTCTACCATTTCTTGGCTTCAAACTTCCATATCTCGCGAACGGATTGAGCTAACCCAAAAATTCCTATTGCCTCTGAAGGTAGAAACTCGCCCGGTTACAACGGTATGTGTATTTTTTCCCTAGGCCACTTCTGGTTAAGCGTTTGGAGCAGCAGAATTGCGAAAAATTTTTTGCCTTCTCAACCATTTCTTGGCTTCAAACTCCCATAATCTCGCGAACGGATTGACCTAACCCCAAAAATTCCTATTGCATCTGAAGTAGAAACTCGCCCGATTACAAAGGTATGTGTATTTTTTCCTAGGCCATTCTGGTTAAGCTTTTGGAGCAGCAGAATTGTGAAAAATTTTTTGCCTTCTCTACCATTTCTTGGCTTCAAACTTCCATATCTCGCGAACGGATTGACCTAACCCAAAAATTCCTATTGCCTCTGAAGGTAGAAACTCGCCCGGTTACAACGGTATGTGTATTTTTATCCCTAGGCCATTCTGGTTAAGCGTTTGAGCAGCAGAATTGCGAAAAATTTTTGCCTTCTCAAACCATTCTTGGCTTCAAAGTCCATATCTCGCGAACGGATTGACCTATCCCAAAATTCCAATTGCATCTGAAAGTAGAAACTCGCCCGATTACAACGTATGTGTATTTTGTCCCTAGGCCAATCTGGTTAAGCGTTTGGAGCAGCAGAATTATGAAAAATTTTTTGCCTTCTCTACCATTTCTTGCTTCAAACTCCATATCTCGCGAACGGATTGACCTAACCCAAAAATTCCTATTGCATCTGAAGGTAGAAACTCGCCCGATTACAACGGTATGTGTATTTTTTCCCTAGGCCATTCTGGTTAAGCGTTTGGAGCAGCAGAATTGCGAAAAATTTTTTGCCTTCTCAACCATTTCTTGGCTTCAAACTCCCATATCTCTCGAACGGATTGACCTAACCCACAAATTCCTATTGCATCTGAAAGTAGAAACTCGCCCGATTATAACGGTATGTGTATTTTTTCCCTCGGCCATTCTGGTTAAGCGTTTGGAGCAGCAGAAGTGCGAAAAATTTGTTTGCTTCTCAACCATTTCTTAGCTTCAAACTACCATATCTCGCGAACGGATTGACCTAACCCAAAAATTCCTGTTGCATCTGAAAGTAGAAACTCGCCCGATTACAACGGTTTTCTATTTTTTCCCTAGGCCATTCTGGTTAAGCGTTTGGAGCAGCAGAATGTGAAAAATTTTTGCCTTCTCAACCATTTCTTGGCTTCAAAGTCCATATCTCGCGAATGGATTGAACTAACCCAAAAATTCCTATTGCATCTGAAAGTAGAAACTCGCCCGATTACAACGGTATGTGTAATTTTTCCCTAGGCCATTCTGGTTAAGCGTTCGGAGCAGCAGAATTGCGAAAAATTTTTTGCCTATCAACCATTTCTTGGCTTCAAAGTCCCATATCTCGCGAACGGATTGACCTAACCCAAAAATTCCTATTGCATCTGAAGTAGAAATTCGCCCGATTACAACGGTATGTGTATTTTTTCCCTAGGCCAGTCTGGTTAAGCGTTGGAGCAGCAGAATTGTGAAAAATTTTTTGCCGTTCTCTACCATTTCTTGCTTCAAACTCCCATATCTCGCGAACGGATTGACCTAACCCAAAAATTCCTATTGCATCTGAAGGTAGAAACTCGCCCGATTACAACGGTATGTGTATTTTTTCCCTAGGCCATTCTGGTTAAGCGTTTGGAGCAGCGGAATTGCGAAAAATTTTTGCCTTCTCAACCATTTCTTAGCTTCAAACTCCCATATCTCGCGAACGGATTAACCTAACCCAAAAATTCCTATTGCATCTGAAAGTAGAACTCGCCCGATTGTAACGGTATGTGTATTTTTTCCCTAGGCCGTTCTGGTTAAGCGTTTGGAGAAGCAGAATTGCGAAAAATTTTTGCCTTCTCAACCATTTCTTGTATTCAAACTCCCATATCTCGCGAACGGATTGACCTAACCAAAAATTCCTATTGCATCTGAAAGTAGAAACTCGCCGATTACAACGGTATGTGTATTTTTTCCCTAGGCCATTCTGATTAAGCGTTTGAGCAGCAGAAGTGCGAAAAATTTGTTTGCTTCTCAACCATTTCTTAGCTTCAAACTCCCATATCTCGCGAACGGATTGACTAACCAAAAAATTCCTGTTGCATCTGAAAGTAGAAACTCGCCCGATTACAACGGGTTTTCTATTTTTTCCCTAGGCCATTCTGGTTAAGCGTTTGGAGCAGCAGAATTGTGAAAAATTTTTTGCCTTCTCAACCATTTCTTGGCTTCAAAGTCCCATATCTCGCGAATAGGATTGAACTAACCCAAAAATTCTATTGCATCTGAAAGTAGAAACTCGCCCGATTAGAACGGTATGTGTATTTTTTCCCTAGGCCATTCGGTTAAGCGTTTGGAGCAGCAGATATTGCGAAAAATTTTTGCTTCTCAACCATTTCTTGGCTTCAAACTCCCATATCTCGCGAACGATTGAACTAACCCAAAATTCCTATTGCATCTGAAAGTAGAAACTCGCCCGATTATAACGGTATGTGTATTTTTTCCCTATGCCATTCTGGTTAAGCGTTTGGAGCAGCAGAAGTGCGAAAAATTTGTTTGCTTCTCAACCATTTTCTTAGCTTCAAACTCCCATATCTCGCGAACGGATTGAACTAGCCCAAAAATTCCTGTTGCATCTGATAGTAGAAACTCGCCCGATTACACGTTTTTTTCTATTTTTTCCCTAGGCCATTCTGGTTAAGCGTTTGGAGCAGCAGAATGTGAAAAATTTTTGCCGTCTCAACCATTTCTTGCTTCAAAGTCCATATCTCACGAACGGATTGAACTAACCCAAAAATTCCTATTGCATCTGAAAGTAGAAACTCGCCCGATTACAACGGTATGTGTAATTTTTCCCTAGGCCATTCTGTTAAGCGTTTGGAGCAGCAGAATTGCGAAAAATTTTTGCCTACTCAACCATTTTTTGGATTCAAACTCCCATATCTCGCGAACGCATTGACCTAATCCAAAAATTCCTATTGCATCTGAAGTAGAAACTCGCCGATTATAACGGTATGTGTATTTTTTCCCTAGGCCATTCTTGGTTAAGCTTTTGGAGCAGCAGAATTGTGAAAAATTTTTTGCCTTCTCTACCATTTCTTGGCTTCAAACTCCCATATCTCGCGAACGGATGACCTAACCAAAAATTCCTATTGCATCTGAGGTAGAAACTCGCCCGATTACAACGGTATGTTTTTTTTTCCCTAGGCAATTCTGGTTAAGCGTTTGGAGCAGCAGAATTGCGAAACATTTTTTGCCTTCTCAACCATTTCTTGGCTTCAAACTCCCATATCTCGCGAACGGATTGACCTAACCCAAAAATTCCTATTGCATCTGAAAGTAGAAACTCGCCCGATTACAAAGGTATGTGTATTTTTTCCCTAGGCCATTCTGGTTAAGCTTTTGGAGCAGCAGAATTGCGAAAAATTTTTGCCTTCTCAACCATTTCTTGGCTTCAAACTCCCATATCTCGCGAACGGATTGACTAACCCAAAAATTCCTATTGCCTCTGAAGGTAGAAACTCGCCCGGTTACAACGGTATGTGTATTTTTTCCCTAGGCCATTCTGGTTAAGCGTTTGGAGCAGCAGAATTGCGAAAAATTTTTTGCCTTCTCAACCATTTCTTGGCTTTCAAAGTCCCATATCTCGCGAACGGATTGACCTATCCCAAAAATTCCAATTGCATCTGAAAGTAGAAACTCCGCACGATTACAACGGTATGTGTATTTTGTCCCTAGCCATTCTGGTTAAGCGTTGGAGCAGCAGAATTATGAAAAATTTTTTGCCTTCTCTACCATTTCTTGGCTTCAAACTCCCATATCTCGCGAACGGATTGACCTAACCCAAAATTCCTATTGCATCTGAAGGTAGACACTCGCCCGATTATAATGGTATGTGTATTTTTTTCCCTAGGCCATTCTGGTTAAGCGTTGGAGCAGCAGAATTGCGAAAAATTTTTTGCCTTCTCAACATTTCTTGGCTTCAAACTCCCATATCTCGCGAACGGATTGACCTAACCCACAAATTCCTATTGCATCTGAAAGTAGAAACGCGCCGACTTATAACGGATGTGTATTTTCCTAGGCCATTCTGGTTAAGCGTTTGGAGCAGCAGAAGTGCGAAAATTTGTTTCCTTCTCAACCATTTCTTAGCTTCAAACTCCCATATCTCGCGAACGGATTGACCTAACCCAAAAATTCCTGTTGCCATCTGAAAGTAGAACTCGCCCGATTACAACGTTTTTCTATTTTTTCCCTAGGCATTCTGGTTAAGCGTTGGAGCAGCAGAATTGTGAAAAATTTTTTGCCTCTCAACCATTTCTAGGTTTCAAGTCCCATATCTCGCGAATGGATTGAACTAACCCAAAAATTCCTATTGCATCTGAAAGTAGAAACTCGCCCGATTACAACGGTATGTGTAATTTTTCCCTAGGCCAGTCTGGTTAAGCGTTTGGAGCAGCAGAATTGTGAAAAATTTTTTGCCTTCTCTACCATTTCTTGGCTTCAAACTCCCATATCTCGCGAACGGATTGACCTAACCCAAAAATTCCTATTGCATCTGAAGGTAGAAACTCGCCCGATTACAACGGTATGCGTATTTTTTCCCTAGGCCATTCTGATTAAGCGTTTGGAGCAGCAGAATTGCGAAAAATTTTTTGCCTTCTCAACCATTTCTTAGCTTCAAACTCCCATATCTCGCGAACGGATTAACCTAACCCAAAAATTCCTATTGCATCTGAAAGTAGAAACTCGCCCGATTATAACGGTATGTGTATTTTTTCCCTAGGCCATTCTGGTTAAGCGTTTGGAGCAGCAGAATTGCGAAAAATTTTTTGCCTTCTCAACCATTTCTTGTCTTCAAACTCCCATATCTCGCGAACGGATTGACCTAACCAAAAATTCCTATTGCATCTGAAAGTAGAAACTCGCCCGATTACAACGGTATGTGTATTTTTTCCCTAGGCCATTCTGATTAAGCGTTTGGAGCAGCAGAATTGTGAAAAATTTTTTGCCTTCTCTACCATTTCTTGGCTTCAAACTCCCATATCTCGCGAACGGATTGACCTAACCCAAAAATTCCTGTTGCATCTGAAGGTAGAAACTCGCCCGATTACAACGGTATGTGTAATTTTTCCCTAGGCCATTCTGGTTAAGCGTTTGGAGCAGCAGAATTGCGAAAAATTTTTTGCCTCTCAACCATTTCTTAGCTTCAAACTCCCATATCTCGCGAACGGATTAACCTAACCCAAAAATTCCTATTGCATCTGAAAGTAGAAACTCGCCCGATTATAAGACGGTAGGTGTATTTTTTCCCTAGGCCATTCTGGTTAAAGCGTTTGGAGCAGCAGAATTGCGAAAAATTTTTTGCCTTCTCAACCATTTCTTGTCTTCAAACTCCATATCTCGCGAACGGATTGACCTAACCAAAAATTCTATTGCATCTGAAAGTAGAAACTCGCCCGATTACAACGGTATGTGTATTTTTTCCCTAGGCATTCTGATTAAGCGTTTGGAGCAGCAGAATTGTGAAAAATTTTTTGCTTCTCTACCATTTCTTGGCTTCAAACTCCCATATCTCGCGAACGGATTGACCTACCCAAAAATTCCTATTGCATCTGAAGGTAGAAACTCGCCCGATTACAACGGTATGTGTAATTTTTCCCTAGGCCATTCTGGTTAAGCGTTTGGAGCAGCAGAATTGCGAAAAATTTTTTGCCTTCTCAACCATTTTTTGGATCAAACTCCCATATCTCGCGATCGCATTGACCTAATCCAAAAATTCCTATTGCATCTGAAAGTAGAAACTCGCCCGATATAACGGTATGTGTATTTTTTCCTAGGCCATTCTGGTTAAGCTTTGGAGCAGCAGAATTGTGAAAAATTTTTTGCCTTCTATACCATTTCTTGCTTCAAACTCCCTATCTCGCGAACGGATTGAACCTAACCCAAAAATTCCTATTGCATCTGAAGGTAGAAACTCGCCCGATTACAACGGTAATGTTTTTTTTTCCCTAGGCAATTCTGGTTAAGCGTTTGGAGCAGCAGAATTGCGAAAAAATTTTTTGCCTTCTCAACCATTTCTTGGCTTCAAACTCCCATATCTCGCGAAAGGATTGACCTAACCCAAAAATTCCTATTGCATCTGAAAGTAGAAACTCGCCCGATTACAAAGGTATGTGTATTTTTTCCCTAGGCCATTCTGGTTAAGCTTTTGGAGCAGCAGAATTGTGAAAATTTTTTGCCTTCTCTACCATTTCTTGGCTTCAAACTTCCATATCTCGCGAACGGATTGACCTAACCCAAAAATTCCTATTGCCTCTGAAGGTAGAAACTCGCCCGGTTACAACGGTATGTGTATTTTTTCCCTAGGCCATTCTGGTTTAAAGCGTTTGGAGCAGCAGAATTGCGAAAAATTTTTTGCCTTCTCAACCATTTCTTGGCTTCAAACACCCATATCTCGCGAACGGATTGACCTAACCCACAAATTCCTATTGCATCTGAAAGTAGAAACTCGCCCGATTATAACGGTATGTGTATTTTTTCCCTAGGCCATTCTGGTTAAGCGTTTGGAGCAGCAGAAGTGCGAAAAATTTGTTTGCTTCTCAACCATTTCTTAGCTTCAAACTCCCATATCTCGCGAACGGATTGACCTAACCAAAAATTCCTGTTGCATCTGAAAGTAGAAACTCGCCCGATTACAACGGTTTTTCTATTTTTTCCTAGGCCATTCTGGTTAAGCGTTTGGAGCAGCAGAATTGTGAAAAATTTTTTGCCTTCTCAACCATTTCTAGGCTTCAAAGTCCCATATCTCGCGAATGGATTGAACTAACCCAAAAATTCCTATTGCATCTGAAAGTAGAAACTCGCCCGATTACAACGGTATGTGTAATTTTTCCCTAGGCCATTCTGGTTAAGCGTTTGGAGCAGCAGAATTGCGAAAAAATTTTTGCCTTATCACCATTTTTGGCTTCAAAGTCCCATATCTCGCGAACGGATTGACATAACCCAAAAATTCTATTGAATCTGAAAGTAGAAATTCGCCGATTACAACGGTATGTGTATTTTTTCCCTAGGCCAGTCTGGTTAAGCGTTTGGAGCAGCAGAATTGTGAAAATTTTTTGCCTTCTCTACCATTCTTGGCTTCAAAACTCCCATATCTCGCGAACGGATTGACCTAACCCAAAATTCCTATTGCATCTGAGGTAGAAACTCGCCCGATTACAACGGTATGTGTAATTTTTTCCCTAGGCCATTCTGGTTAAGCGTTTGGAGCCGCAGAATTGCGAAAATTTTTTGCCTTCTCAACCATTTCTTAGCTTCAAACTCCCATATCTCGCGAACGGATTAACCTAACCCAAAATTCCTATTGCATCTGAAAGTAGAAACTCGCCCGATTATAACGGTATGTGTATTTTTTCCCTAGGCCATTCTGGTTAAGCGTTTGGAGCAGCAGAATTGCGAAAAATTTTTTGCCTTCTCAACCATTTCTTGTCTTCAAACTCCCATATCTCGCGAACGGATTGACCTAACCAAAAATTCCTATTGCATCTGAAAGTAGAAACTCGCCCGATTACAACGGTATGTGTATTTTTTCCCTAGGCCATTCTGATTAAGCGTTTGGAGCAGCAGAATTGTGAAAAATTTTTGCCTTCTCTACCATTTCTTGCTTCAAACTCCCATATCTCGCGAACGGATTGACCAAACCCAAAATTCCTATTGCATCTGAAGTAGAAACTCGCCCGATTACACGGTATGTGTATTTTTTCCCTAGGCCATTCTGGTTAAGCGTTTGGAGCAGCAGAATTGCGAAAAATTTTTTGCCTTCTCAACAATTTCTTGGCTTCAAAGTCCCATATCTCGCGAACGGATTGACCCTAACCCAAAAAATTCCTATTGCATCTGAAGGTAGAAACTCGCCCGGTTACAACGGTATGTGTATTTTTCCCTAGGCCATTTGGTTAAGCGTTTGGAGCAGCAGAATTGCGAAAAATTTTTTGCCTTCTCAACCATTCTTGGCTTCAAACTCCCATATCTCGCGAACGGATTGACCTAACCCAAAAATTCCTATTGCATCTGAAAGTAGAATCTCGCCCGATTATAACGGTATGTGTATTTTTTCCCTAGGCCATTCTGGTTAAGCGTTTGGAGCAGCAGAAGTGCGAAAAATTTGTTGTCTTCTCAACCATTTCTTAGATTCAAAACTCCCATATCTCGCGAACGGATTGACCTAACCCAAAATTCCTGATGCATCTGAAAGTAGAACTCGCCCGATTACAACGGTTTTTCTATTTTTTCCCTAGGCCATTCTGGTTAAGCGTTTAGAGCACCAGAATTGTGAAAAATTTTTTGCCTTCTCAACCATTTCTTGGCTTCAAAGTCCCATATCTCGCGAACGGATTGACTAACCCCAAAAATTCTATTGCATCTGAAAGTAGAAACTCGCCCGATTACAACGGTATGTGTAATTTTTCCCTAGGCCATTCTGGTTAAGAGTTTGGAGCCAGCAGAATTGCGAAAATTTTTTGCCTTCTCTACCATTTTTTGGATTCAACTCCCATATCTCGCGAACGCATTGACCTAACCCAAAAATTCCTATTGCATCTGAAGTAGAAACTCGCCCGATTACAACCGGTATGTGTATTTTTTCCCTAGGCCATTCTGGTTAAGCTTTTGGAGCAGCAGAATTGTGAAAAATTTTTGCCTTCTCTACCATTTCTTGGCTTCAAACCCCATCTCTCGCGAACGGATTGACCTAACCCAAAATTCCTATTGCATCTGAAGTAGAAACTCGCCCGGTTACAACGGTATGTGTATTTTTTCCTAGGCCATTCTGGTTAAGCGTTTGGAGCAGCAGAATTGCGAAAAATTTTTTGCCTTCTCAACCATTTCTTGGCTTGAAACTCCCATATCTAGGGAACGGATTGACCTAACCAAAAATTCCTATTGCATCTGAAAGTAGAAACTCGCCCGATTATAACGGTATGTGTATTTTTTCCCTAGGCCATTCTGGTTAAGCGTTTGGAGCAGCAGAATTGTGAAAATTTTTGCCTTCTCAACCATTTCTTGGCTTCAAAGTCCCATATCTCGCGAACGGATTGAACTAACCCAAAAATTCCTATTCCATCTGAAAGTAGAGACTCGCCGATTACAACGGTATGTGTATTTTTTCCCTAGGCCATTCTGGTTAAGCGTTTGGAGCAGCAGAAGTGCGAAAAATTTGTTTGCTTCTCAACCATTTCTTAGCTTCAAACTCCCATATCTCGCGAACGGATTGACCTAACCCAAAAATTCCTGTTGCATCTGAAAGTAGAAACTCGCCCGATTACAACGGTTTTTCTATTTTTTCCCTAGGCCATTCTGGTTAAGCGTTTGAGCAGCAGAATTGTGAAAAATTTTTTGCCTTCTCAACCATTTCTAGGCTTCAAAGTCCCCATATCTCGCGAATGGATTGAACTAACCCAAAAATTCCTATTGCATCTGAAAGTAGAACTCGCCCGATTACAACGGTATGTGTTAATTTTTCCCTAGGCCATTCTGGTTAGCGTTTGGAGCAGCAGAATTGCGAAAATTTTTTGCCTTATCAACCATTTCTTGGCTCAAAGTCCCATATCTCGCGAAACGGATTGACATAACCCAAAAATTCTATTGAATCTGAAAGTAGAAATTCGCCCGATTACAACGGTATGTGTATTTTTTCCCTAGGCCAGTCTGGTTAAGCGTTTGGAGGCAGCAGAATTGTGAAAAATTTTTTGCCTTCTCTACATTTCTTGGCTTCAAAACTCCCTATCTCGCGAACGGATTGACCTAACCCAATAAATTCCTATTGCATCTGAAGGTAGAAACTCGCCCAGATTACAACGGTATGTGTATTTTTTCCCTAGGCCGTTCTGGTTAAGCGTTTGGAGCAGCAGAATTGCGAAAAATTTTTGCCTTCTCAACCATTCTTAGCTTCAAACTCCCATATCTCGCGAACGGATTAACTAACCCAAAATTCCTATTGCATCTGAAAGTAGAAACTCGCCCGATTATAACGGTATGTGTATTTTTTCCCTAGGCCATCTGGTTAAGCGTTTGGAGCAGCAGAATTGCGATAAATTTTTTGCCTTCTCAACCATTTTCTTGTCTTCAAACTCCCATATCTCGCGAACGGATTGACCTAACCAAAAATTCCTATTGCATCTGAAAGTAGAAACTCGCCCGATTACAACGGTATGTGTATTTTTTCCCTAGGCCATTCTGATTAAGCGTTTGGATCAGCAGAATTGTGAAAAATTTTTTGCCTTCTCTACCATTTCTTGGCTTTCAACTCCCATATCTCGCGAACGGATTGACCTAACCCAAAATTCCTATTGCATCTGAAGGTAGAAACTCGCCCGATTACAACGGTATGTGTATTTTTTTCCCTAGGCCATTCTGGTTAAGCGTTTGGAGCAGCAGAATTGCGAAAAATTTTTTGCCTTCTCAACAATTTCTTGGCTTCAAAGTCCCATATCTCGCGAACGGATTGACCTAACCCAAAATTTCCAATTGCATCTGAAAGTAGAAAACTCGCCCCGATTACAACGGTATGTGTATTTTTTCCCTAGGCCATTTCTGGTTAAGCGTTTGGAGCAGCAGAATTGCGAAAAATTTTTTGCCTTCTCAACCATTTCTGGCTTCAAAGTCCCATATCTCGCGAACGGATGGACCTAACCCAAAAATTTCCTATTGCATCTGAAAGTTAGAAACTCGCCCGATTATAACGGTATGTGTATTTTTTCCCTAGGCCATTCTGGTTAAGCGTTTGGAGCAGCAGAAGTGCGAAAAATTTGTTGTCTTCTCAACCATTTCTTAGCTTCAAACTCCCATATCTCGCGAACGGATTGACCTAACCCAAAAATTCCTATTGCATCTGAAGGTAGAAACTCGCCCGATTACAACGGTATGTGTATTTTTTCCCTAGGCCATTCTGGTTAAGCTTTTGGAGCAGCAGAATTGTGAAAAATTTTTTGCCTTCTCTACCATTTCTTGGCTTCAAACTCCCATCTCTCGCGAACGGATTGACCTAACCCAAAAATTCCTATTGCATCTGAAGGTAGAAACTCGCCCGGTTACAACGGTATGTGTATTTTTTCCCTAGGCCATTCTGGTTAAGCGTTTGGAGCAGCAGAATTGCGAAAAATTTTTTGCCTTCTCAACCATTTCTTGGCTTGAAACTCCCATATCTAGCGAACGGATTGACCTAACCCAAAAATTCCTATTGCATCTGAAAGTAGAAACTCGCCCGATTATAACGGTATGTGTATTTTTTCCCTAGGCCATTCTGGTTAAGCGTTTGGAGCAGCAGAAGTGCGAAAAATTTGTTGTCTTCTCAACCATTTCTTAGCTTCAAACTCCCATATCTCGCGAACGGATTGACCTAACCCAAAAATTCCTGTTGCATCTGAAAGTAGAAACTCGCCCGATTACAACGGTTTTTCTATTTTTTCCCTAGGCCATTCTGGTTAAGCGTTTGGAGCAGCAGAATTGTGAAAAATTTTTTGCCTTCTCAACCATTTCTTGGCTTCAAAGTCCCATATCTCGCGAACGGATTGAACTAACCCAAAAATTCCTATTCCATCTGAAAGTAGAGACTCGCCCGATTACAACGGTATGTGTAATTTTTCCCTAGGCCATTCTGGTTAAGCGTTTGGAGCAGCAGAATTGCGAAAAATTTTTTGCCTTCTCTACCATTCCTTAGCTTCAAACTCCCATATGTCGCGAACGGATTGACCTAACCCAAAAATTCCTGTTGCATCTGAAAGTAGAAACTCGCCCGATTACAACGGTTTTTCTATTTTTTCCCTAGGCCATTCTGGTTAAGCGTTTGGAGCAGCAGAATTGTGAAAAATTTTTTGCCTTCTCAACCATTTCTTGGCTTCAAAGTCCCATATCTCGCGAACGGATTGAACTAACCCAAAAATTCCTATTGCATCTGAAAGTAGAGACTCGCCCGATTACAACGGTATGTGTAATTTTTCCCTAGGCCATTCTGGTTAAGCATTTGGAGCAGCAGAATTGCGAAAAATTTTTTGCCTTCTCAACCATTTCTTGGCTTCAAACTCCCATATCTCGCGAACGCATTGACCTAACCCAAAAATTCCTATTGCATCTGAAAGTAGAAACTCGCCTGATTATAACGGTATGTGTATTTTTTCCCTAGGCCATTCTGGTTAAGCTTTTGGAGCAGCAGAATTGTGAAAAATTTTTTGCCTTCTCTACCATTTCTTGGCTTCAAACTCCCATATCTCGCGAGCGGATTGACCTAACCCAAAAATTCCTATTGCATCTGAAGGTAGAAACTCGCGCGATTACAACGGTATGTGTATTTTTTCCCTAGGCCATTCTGGTTAAGCGTTTGGAGCAGCAGAATTGCGAAAAATTTTTTGCCTTCTCAACCATTTCTTGGCTTCAAACTCCCATATCTCGCGAACGGATTGACCTAACCCAAAAATTCCTATTGCATCTGAAAGTAGAAACTCGCCCGATTACAAAGGTATGTGTATTTTTTCCCTAGGCCATTCTGGTTAAGCTTTTGGAGCAGCAGAATTGTGAAAAATTTTTTGCCTTCTCTACCATTTCTTGGCTTCAAACTCCCATATCTCGCGAACGGATTGACCTAACCCAAAAATTCCTATTGCATCTGAAAGTAGAAACTCGCCCGATTACAACGGTAAGTGTATTTTTTCCCTAGGCCATTCTGGTTAAGCTTTTGGAGCAGCAGAATTATGAAAAATTTTTTGCCTTCTCTACCATTTCTTGGCTTCAAACTCCCATATCTCGCGAACGGATTGACCTAACCCAAAAATTCCTATTGCATCTGAAGGTAGAAACTCGCCCGATTACAACGGTATGTGTATTTTTTCCCTAGGCCATTCTGGTTAAGCGTTTGGAGCAGCAGAAGTGCGAAAAATTTGTTTGCTTCTCAACCATTTCTTAGCTTCAAACTCCCATATCTCGCGAACGGATTGACCTAACCCAAAAATTCCTGTAGCATCTGAAAGTAGAAACTCGCCCGATTACAACGGTTTTTCTATTTTTTCCCTAGGCCATTCTGGTTAAGCGTTTGGAGCAGCAGAATTCTGAAAAATTTTTTGCCTTCTAAACCATTTCTTGGCTTCAAAGTCCCATATCTCGCGAACGGATTGAACTAACCCAAAAATTCCTATTGCATCTGAAAGTAGAAACTCGCCCGATTACAACGGTGTGTGTAATTTTTCCCTAGGCCATTCTGGTTAAGCGTTTGGAGCAGCAGAATTGCGAAAAATTTTTTGCCTTCTCAACCATTTCTTGGCTTCAAAGTCCCATATCTCGCGAACGGATTAACCTAACCCAAAAATTCCTGTTGCATCTGAAAGTAGAAACTCGCCCGATTACAACGGTATCTGTATTTTTTCCCTAGGCCATTCTGGTTAAGCGTTTGGAGCAGCAGAATTGTGAAAAATTTTTTGCCTTCTCTACCATTTCTTGGCTTCAAACTCCCATATCTCGCGAACGGATTGACCTAACCCAAAAATTCCTATTGCATCTGAAGGTAGAAACTCGCCCGGTTACAACGGTATGTGTATTTTTTCCCTAGGCCATTCTGGTTAAGCGTTTGGAGCAGCAGAATTGCGAAAAATTTTTTGCCTTCTCAACCATTTCTTGGCTTGAAACTCCCATATCTAGCGAACGGATTGACCTAACCCAAAAATTCCTATTGCATCTGAAAGTAGAAACTCGCCCGATTATAACGGTATGTGTATTTTTTCCCTAGGCCATTCTGGTTAAGCGTTTGGAGCAGCAGAAGTGCGAAAAATTTGTTGTCTTCTCAACCATTTCTTAGCTTCAAACTCCCATATCTCGCGAACGGATTGACCTAACCCAAAAATTCCTGTTGCATCTGAAAGTAGAAACTCGCCCGATTACAACGGTTTTTCTATTTTTTCCCTAGGCCATTCTGGTTAAGCGTTTGGAGCAGCAGAATTGTGAAAAATTTTTTGCCTTCTCTACCATTTTTTGGATTCAAACTCCCATATCTCGCGAACGGAATGACCTAACCCAAAAATTCCTGTTGCATCTGAAAGTAGAAACTCGCCCGATTACAACGGTTTTTCTATTTTTTCCCTAGGCCATTCTGGTTAAGCGTTTGGAGCAGCAGAATTGTGATAAATTTTTTGCCTTCTCAACCATTTCTTGGCTTCAAAGTCCCATATCTCGCGAACGGATTGAACTAACCCAAAAATTCCTATTGCATCTGAAAGCAGAGACTCGCCCGATTACAAAGGTATGTGTATTTTTTCCCTAGGCCATTCTGGTTAAGCTTTTGGAGCAGCAGAATTGTGAAAAATTTTTTGCCTTCTCTACCATTTCTTGGCTTCAAACTCCCATATCTCGCGAACGGATTGACCTAACCCAAAAATTCCTATTGCATCTGAAAGTAGAAACTCGCCCGATTACAACGGTAAGTGTATTTTTTCCCTAGGCTATTCTGGTTAAGCTTTTGGAGCAGCAGAATTATGAAAAATTTTTTGCCTTCTCTACCATTTCTTGGCTTCAAACTCCCATATCTCGCGAACGGATTGACCTAACCCAAAAATTCCTATTGCATCTGAAGGTAGAAACTCGCCCGATTACAACGGTATGTGTATTTTTTCCCTAGGCCATTCTGGTTAAGCGTTTGGAGCAGCAGAAGTGCGAAAAATTTGTTTGCTTCTCAACCATTTCTTAGCTTCAAACTCCCATATCTCGCGAACGGATTGACCTAACCCAAAAATTCCTGTTGCATCTGAAAGTAGAAACTCGCCCGATTACAACGGTTTTTCTATTTTTTCCCTAGGCCATTCTGGTTAAGCGTTTGGAGCAGCAGAATTCTGAAAAATTTTTTGCCTTCTAAACCATTTCTTGGCTTCAAAGTCCCATATCTCGCGAACGGATTGAACTAACCCAAAAATTCCTATTGCCTCTGAAAGTAGAAACTCGCCCGATTACAACGGTATGTGTAATTTTTCCCTAGGCCATTCTGGTTAAGCGTTTGGAGCAGCAGAATTGCGAAAAATTTTTTGCCTTCTCAACCATTTCTTGGCTTCAAAGTCCCATATCTCGCGAACGGATTAACCTAACCCAAAAATTCCTGTTGCATCTGAAAGTAGAAACTCGCCCGATTACAACGGTATCTGTATTTTTTCCCTAGGCCATTCTGGTTAAGCGTTTGGAGCAGCAGAATTGTGAAAAATTTTTTGCCTTCTCAACCATTTCTTGGCTTCAAAGTCCCATATCTCGCGAACGGATTGACCTAACCCAAAAATTCCTATTGCATCTGAAGGTAGAAACTCGCCCGATTACAACGGTATGTGTATTTTTTCCCTAGGCCATTCTGGTTAAGCTTTTGGAGCAGCAGAATTGTGAAAAATTTCTTGCCTTCTCTACCATTTCTTGGCTTCAAACTCCCATATCTCGCGAACGGATTGACCTAACCCAAAAATTCCTATTGCATCTGATGGTAGAAACTCGCCCGGTTACAACGGTATCTGTATTTTTTCCCTAGGCCATTCTGGTTAAGCGTTTGGAGCAGCAGAATTGCGAAAAATTTTTTGCCTTCTCTACCATTTTTTGGATTCAAACTCCCATATCTCGCGAACGCAATGACCTAACCCAAAAATTCCTATTGCATCTGAAAGTAGAATCTCGCCCGATTATAACGGTATGTGTATTTTTTCCCTAGGCCATTCTGGTTAAGCTTTTGGAGCAGCAGAATTGTGAAAAATTTTTTGCCTTCTCTACCATTTCTTGGCTTCAAACTCCCATATCTCGCGAACGGATTGACCTAACCCAAAAATTCCTATTGCATCTGAAGGTAGAAACTCGCGCGATTACAACGGTATGTGTATTTTTTCCCTAGGCAATTCTGGTTAAGCGTTTGGAGCAGCAGAATTGCGAAAAATTTTTTGCCTTCTCAACCATTTCTTGGCTTCAAACTCCCATATCTCGCGAACGGATTGACCTAACCCAAAAATTCCTATTGCATCTGAAAGTAGAAACTCGCCCGATTACAACGGTTTTTCTATTTTTTCCCTAGGCCATTCTGGTTAAGCGTTTGGAGCAGCAGAATTGTGAAAAATTTTTTGCCTTCTCTACCATTTTTTGGATTCAAACTCCCATATCTCGCGAACGGAATGACCTAACCCAAAAATTCCTGTTGCATCTGAAAGTAGAAACTCGCCCGATTACAACGGTTTTTCTATTTTTTCCCTAGGCCATTCTGGTTAAGCGTTTGGAGCAGCAGAATTGTGATAAATTTTTTGCCTTCTCAACCATTTCTTGGCTTCAAAGTCCCATATCTCGCGAACGGATTGAACTAACCCAAAAATTCCTATTGCATCTGAAAGCAGAGACTCGCCCGATTACAAAGGTATGTGTATTTTTTCCCTAGGCCATTCTGGTTAAGCTTTTGGAGCAGCAGAATTGTGAAAAATTTTTTGCCTTCTCTACCATTTCTTGGCTTCAAACTCCCATATCTCGCGAACGGATTGACCTAACCCAAAAATTCCTATTGCATCTGAAAGTAGAAACTCGCCCGATTACAACGGTAAGTGTATTTTTTCCCTAGGCTATTCTGGTTATGCTTTTGGAGCAGCAGAATTATGAAAAATTTTTTGCCTTCTCTACCATTTCTTGGCTTCAAACTCCCATATCTCGCGAACGGATTGACCTAACCCAAAAATTCCTATTGCATCTGAAGGTAGAAACTCGCCCGATTACAACGGTATGTGTATTTTTTCCCTAGGCCATTCTGGTTAAGCGTTTGGAGCAGCAGAAGTGCGAAAAATTTGTTTGCTTCTCAACCATTTCTTAGCTTCAAACTCCCATATCTCGCGAACGGATTGACCTAACCCAAAAATTCCTGTTGCATCTGAAAGTAGAAACTCGCCCGATTACAACGGTTTTTCTATTTTTTCCCTAGGCCATTCTGGTTAAGCGTTTGGAGCAGCAGAATTCTGAAAAATTTTTTGCCTTCTAAACCATTTCTTGGCTTCAAAGTCCCATATCTCGCGAACGGATTGAACTAACCCAAAAATTCCTATTGCCTCTGAAAGTAGAAACTCGCCCGATTACAACGGTATGTGTAATTTTTCCCTAGGCCATTCTGGTTAAGCGTTTGGAGCAGCAGAATTGCGAAAAATTTTTTGCCTTCTCAACCATTTCTTGGCTTCAAAGTCCCATATCTCGCGAACGGATTAACCTAACCCAAAAATTCCTGTTGCATCTGAAAGTAGAAACTCGCCCGATTACAACGGTATCTGTATTTTTTCCCTAGGCCATTCTGGTTAAGCGTTTGGAGCAGCAGAATTGTGAAAAATTTTTTGCCTTCTCAACCATTTCTTGGCTTCAAAGTCCCATATCTCGCGAACGGATTGACCTAACCCAAAAATTCCTATTGCATCTGAAGGTAGAAACTCGCCCGATTACAACGGTATGTGTATTTTTTCCCTAGGCCATTCTGGTTAAGCTTTTGGAGCAGCAGAATTGTGAAAAATTTCTTGCCTTCTCTACCATTTCTTGGCTTCAAACTCCCATATCTCGCGAACGGATTGACCTAACCCAAAAATTCCTATTGCATCTGATGGTAGAAACTCGCCCGGTTACAACGGTATCTGTATTTTTTCCCTAGGCCATTCTGGTTAAGCGTTTGGAGCAGCAGAATTGCGAAAAATTTTTTGCCTTCTCTACCATTTTTTGGATTCAAACTCCCATATCTCGCGAACGCAATGACCTAACCCAAAAATTCCTATTGCATCTGAAAGTAGAATCTCGCCCGATTATAACGGTATGTGTATTTTTTCCCTAGGCCATTCTGGTTAAGCTTTTGGAGCAGCAGAATTGTGAAAAATTTTTTGCCTTCTCTACCATTTCTTGGCTTCAAACTCCCATATCTCGCGAACGGATTGACCTAACCCAAAAATTCCTATTGCATCTGAAGGTAGAAACTCGCGCGATTACAACGGTATGTGTATTTTTTCCCTAGGCAATTCTGGTTAAGCGTTTGGAGCAGCAGAATTGCGAAAAATTTTTTGCCTTCTCAACCATTTCTTGGCTTCAAACTCCCATATCTCGCGAACGGATTGACCTAACCCAAAAATTCCTATTGCATCTGAAAGTAGAAACTCGCCCGATTACAACGGTAAGTGTATTTTTTCCCTAGGCCATTCTGGTTAAGCTTTTGGAGCAGCAGAATTATGAAAAATTTTTTGCCTTCTCTACCATTTCTTGGCTTCAAACTCCCATATCTCGCGAACGGATTGACCTAACCCAAAAATTCCTATTGCATCTGAAGGTAGAAACTCGCCCGATTACAACGGTATGTGTATTTTTTCCCTAGGCCATTCTGGTTAAGCGTTTGGAGCAGCAGAAGTGCGAAAAATTTGTTTGCTTCTCAACCATTTCTTAGCTCCAAACTCCCATATCTCGCGAACGGATTGACCTAACCCAAAAATTCCTGTTGCATCTGAAAGTAGAAACTCGCCCGATTACAACGGTTTTTCTATTTTTTCCCTAGGCCGTTCTGGTTAAGCGTTTGGAGCAGCAGAATTCTGAAAAATTTTTTGCCTTCTAAACCATTTCTTGGCTTCAAAGTCCCATATCTCGCGAACGGATTGACCTAACCCAAAAATTCCTATTGCATCTGAAGGTAGAAACTCGCCCGATTACAACGGTATGTGTATTTTTTCCCTAGGCCATTCTGGTTAAGCTTTTGGAGCAGCAGAATTGTGAAAAATTTTTTGCCTTCTCTACCATTTCTTGGCTTCAAACTCCCATATCTCGCGAACGGATTGACCTAACCCAAAAATTCCTATTGCATCTGATGGTAGAAACTCGCCCGGTTACAACGGTATGTGTAATTTTTCCCTAGGCCATTCTGGTTAAGCGTTTGGAGCAGCAGAATTGCGAAAAATTTGTTTGCTTCTCAACCATTTCTTAGCTTCAAACTCCCATATCTCGCGAACGGATTGACCTAACCCAAAAATTCCTGTTGCATCTGAAAGTAGAAACTCGCCCGATTACAACGGTTTTTCTATTTTTTCCCTAGGCCATTCTGGTTAAGCGTTTGGAGCAGCAGAATTGCGAAAAATTTTTTGCCTTCTCAACCATTTCTTGGCTTCAAAGTCCCATATCTCGCGAACGGATAGACCTAACCCAAAAATTCCTATTGCATCTGAAAGTAGAAACTCGCCCGATTACAACGGTATGTGTATTTTTTCCCTAGGCCATTCTGGTTAAGCTTTTGGAGCAGCAGAATTGTGAAAAATTTTTTGCCTTCTCTACCATTTCTTGGCTTCAAACTCCCATATCTCGCGAACGGATTGACCTAACCCAAAAATTCCTATTGCATCTGAAGGTAGAAACTCGCCCGATTACAACGGTATGTGTATTTTTTCCCTAGGCCATTCTGGTTAAGAGTTTGGAGCAGCAGAATTGCGAAAAATTTTTTGCCTTCTCTACCATTTTTTGGATTCAAACTCCCATTTCTCGCGAACGCGTTGACCTAACCAAAAAATTCCTATTGCATCTGAAAGTAGAAACTCGCCCGATTATAACGGTATGTGTATTTTTTCCCTAGGCCATTCTGGTTAAGCTTTTGGAGCAGCAGAATTGCGAAAAATTTTTTGCCTTCTCTACCATTTCTTGGCTTCAAACTCCCATATCTCGCGAACGGATTGACCTAACCCAAAAATTCCTATTGCATCTGAAGGTAGAAACTCGCGCGATTACAACGGTATGTGTATTTTTTCCCTAGGCCATTCTGGTTAAGCGTTTGGAGCAGCAGAATTGCGAAAAATTTTTTGCCTTCTCAACCATTTCTTGGCTTCAAACTCCCATATCTCGCGAACGGATTGACCTAACCCAAAAATTCCTATTGCATCTGAAGGTAGAAACTCGCCCGATTACAACGGTATGTGTATTTTTTCCCTAGGCCATTCTGGTTAAGCTTTTGGAGCAGCAGAATTGTGAAAAATTTTTTGCCTTCTCTACCATTTCTTGGCTTCAAACTCCCATCTCTCGCGAACGGATTGACCTAACCCAAAAATTCCTATTGCATCTGAAGGTAGGAACTCGCCCGGTTACAACGGTATGTGTATTTTTTCCCTAGGCCATTCTGGTTAAGCGTTTGGAGCAGCAGAATTGCGAAAAATTTTTTGCCTTCTCAACCATTTCTTGGCTTGAAACTCCCATATCTAGCCAACGGATTGACCTAACCCAAAAATTCCTATTGCATCTGAAAGTAGAAACTCGCCCGATTATAACGGTATGTGTATTTTTTCCCTAGGCCATTCTGGTTAAGCGTTTGGAGCAGCAGAAGTGCGAAAAATTTGTTGTCTTCTCAACCATTTCTTAGCTTCAAACTCCCATATCTCGCGAACGGATTGACCTAACCCAAAAATTCCTGTTGCATCTGAAAGTAGAAACTCGCCCGATTACAACGGTTTTTCTATTTTTTCCCTAGGCCATTCTGGTTAAGCGTTTGGAGCAGCAGAATTGTGAAAAATTTTTTGCCTTCTCAACCATTTCTTGGCTTCAAAGTCCCATATCTCGCGAACGGATTGAACTAACCCAAAAATTCCTATTCCATCTGAAAGTAGAGACTCGCCCGATTACAACGGTATGTGTAATTTTTCCCTAGGCCATTCTGGTTAAGCGTTTGGAGCAGCAGAATTGCGAAAAATTTTTTGCCTTCTCTACCATTCCTTAGCTTCAAACTCCCATATCTCGCGAACGGATTGACCTAACCCAAAAATTCCTGTTGCATCTGAAAGTAGAAACTCGCCCGATTACAACGGTTTTTCTATTTTTTCCCTAGGCCGTTCTGGTTAAGCGTTTGGAGCAGCAGAATTCTGAAAAATTTTTTGCCTTCTAAACCATTTCTTAGCTTCAAACTCCCATATCTCGCGAACGGATTGACCTAACACAAAAATTCCTGTTGCATCTGAAAGTAGAAACTCGCCCGATTACAACGGTTTTTCTATTTTTTCCCTAGGCCATTCTGGTTAAGCGTTTGGAGCAGCAGAATTGCGAAAAATTTTTTGCCTTCTCAACCATTTCTTGGCTTCAAAGTCCCATATCTCGCGAACGGATAGACCTAACCCAAAAATTCCTATTGCATCTGAAAGTAGAAACTCGCCCGATTACAACGGTATGTGTATTTTTTCCCTAGGCCATTCTGGTTAAGCTTTTGGAGCAGCAGAATTGTGAAAAATTTTTTGCCTTCTCTACCATTTCTTGGCTTCAAACTCCCATATCTCGCGAACGGATTGACCTAACCCAAAAATTCCTATTGCATCTGAAGGTAGAAACTCGCCCGATTACAACGGTATGTGTATTTTTTCCCTAGGCCATTCTGGTTAAGAGTTTGGAGCAGCAGAATTGCGAAAAATTTTTTGCCTTCTCTACCATTTTTTGGATTCAAACTCCCATATCTCGCGAACGCGTTAACCTAACCAAAAAATTCCTATTGCATCTGAAAGTAGAAACTCGCCCGATTATAACGGTATGTGTATTTTTTCCCTAGGCCATTCTGGTTAAGCTTTTGGAGCAGCAGAATTGCGAAAAATTTTTTGCCTTCTCTACCATTTCTCGGCTTCAAACTCCCATATCTCGCGAACGGATTGACCTAACCCAAAAATTCCTATTGCATCTGAAGGTAGAAACTCGCGCGATTACAACGGTATGTGTATTTTTTCCCTAGGCCATTCTGGTTAAGCGTTTGGAGCAGCAGAATTGCGAAAAATTTTTTGCCTTCTCAACCATTTCTTGGCTTCAAACTCCCATATCTCGCGAACGGATTGACCTAACCCAAAAATTCCAATTGCATCTGAAAGTAGAAACTCGCCCGATTACAACGGTAAGTGTATTTTTTCCCTAGGCCGTTCTGGCTAAGCTTTTGGAGCAGCAGAATTATGAAAAATTTTTTGCCTTCTCTACCATTTCTTGGCTTCAAACTCCCATATCTCGCGAACGGATTGACCTTACCCAAAAATTCCTATTGCATCTGAAGGTAGAAACTCGCCCGATTACAACGGTATGTGTATTTTTTCCCTAGGCCATTCTGGTTAAGCGTTTGGAGCAGCAGAATTGCGAAAAATTTGTTTGCTTCTCAACCATTTCTTAGCTTCAAACTCCCATATCTCGCGAACGGATTGACCTAACCCAAAAATTCCTGTTGCATCTGAAAGTAGAAACTCGCCCGATTACAACGGTTTTTCTATTTTTTCCCTAGGCCGTTCTGGTTAAGCGTTTGGAGCAGCAGAATTCTGAAAAATTTTTTGCCTTCTAAACCATTTCTTGGCTTCAAAGTCCCATATCTCGCGAACGGATTGAACTAACCCAAAAATTCCTATTGCATCTGAAAGTAGAAACTCGCCCGATTACAACGGTATGTGTAATTTTTCCCTAGGCCATTCTGGTTAAGCGTTTGGAGCAGCAGAATTGCGAAAAATTTTTTGCCTTCTCAACCATTTCTTGGCTTCAAAGTCCCATATCTCGCGAACGGATTGACCTAACCCAAAAATTCCTATTGCATCTGAAGGTAGAAACTCGCCCGATTACAACGGTATGTGTATTTTTTCCCTAGGCCATTCTGGTTAAGCTTTTGGAGCAGCAGAATTGTGAAAAATTTTTTGCCTTCTCTACCATTTCTTGGCTTCAAACTCCCATCTCTCGCGAACGGATTGACCTAACCCAAAAATTCCTATTGCATCTGAAGGTAGAAACTCGCCCGGTTACAACGGTATGTGTATTTTTTCCCTAGGCCATTCTGGTTAAGCGTTTGGAGCAGCAGAATTGCGAAAAATTTTTTGCCTTCTCAACCATTTCTTGGCTTGAAACTCCCATATCTAGCGAACGGATTGACCTAACCCAAAAATTCCTATTGCATCTGAAAGTAGAAACTCGCCCGATTATAACGGTATGTGTATTTTTTCCCTAGGCCATTCTGGTTAAGCGTTTGGAGCAGCAGAAGTGCGAAAAATTTGTTGTCTTCTCAACCATTTCTTAGCTTCAAACTCCCATATCTCGCGAACGGATTGACCTAACCCAAAAATTCCTGTTGCATCTGAAGGTAGAAACTCGCCCGATTACAACGGTTTTTCTATTTTTTCCCTAGGCCATTCTGGTTAAGCTTTTGGAGCAGCAGAATTGTGAAAAATTTTTTGCCTTCTCTACCATTTCTTGGCTTCAAACTCCCATCTCTCGCGAACGGATTGACCTAACCCAAAAATTCCTATTGCATCTGAAGGTAGAAACTCGCCCGGTTACAACGGTATGTGTATTTTTTCCCTAGGCCATTCTGGTTAAGCGTTTGGAGCAGCAGAATTGCGAAAAATTTTTTGCCTTCTCAACCATTTCTTGGCTTGAAACTCCCATATCTAGCGAACGGATTGACCTAACCCAAAAATTCCTATTGCATCTGAAAGTAGAAACTCGCCCGATTATAACGGTATGTGTATTTTTTCCCTAGGCCATTCTGGTTAAGCGTTTGGAGCAGCAGAAGTGCGAAAAATTTGTTGTCTTCTCAACCATTTCTTAGCTTCAAACTCCCATATCTCGCGAACGGATTGACCTAACCCAAAAATTCCTGTTGCATCTGAAGGTAGAAACTCGCCCGATTACAACGGTTTTTCTATTTTTTCCCTAGGCCATTCTGGTTAAGCGTTTGGAGCAGCAGAATTGTGAAAAATTTTTTGCCTTCTCAACCATTTCTTGGCTTCAAAGTCCCATATCTCGCGAACGGATTGAACTAACCCAAAAATTCCTATTCCATCTGAAAGTAGAGACTCGCCCGATTACAACGGTATGTGTAATTTTTCCCTAGGCCATTCTGGTTAAGCGTTTGGAGCAGCAGAATTGCGAAAAATTTTTTGCCTTCTCTACCATTCCTTAGCTTCAAACTCCCATATGTCGCGAACGGATTGACCTAACCCAAAAATTCCTGTTGCATCTGAAAGTAGAAACTCGCCCGATTACAACGGTTTTTCTATTTTTTCCCTAGGCCATTCTGGTTAAGCGTTTGGAGCAGCAGAATTGTGAAAAATTTTTTGCCTTCTCAACCATTTCTTGGCTTCAAAGTCCCATATCTCGCGAACGGATTGAACTAACCCAAAAATTCCTATTGCATCTGAAAGTAGAGACTCGCCCGATTACAACGGTATGTGTAATTTTTCCCTAGGCCATTCTGGTTAAGCATTTGGAGCAGCAGAATTGCGAAAAATTTTTTGCCTTCTCAACCATTTCTTGGCTTCAAAGTCCCATATCTCGCGAACGGATTGACCTAACCCAAAAATTCCTATTGCATCTGAAAGTAGAAACTCGCCCGATTACAACGGTATGTGTATTTTTTCCCTAGGCCATTCTGGTTAAGCTTTTGGAGCAGCAGAATTGTGAAAAATTTTTTGCCTTCTCTACCATTTCTTGGCTTCAAACTCCCATATCTCGCGAACGGATTGACCTAACCCAAAAATTCCTATTGCATCTGAAGGTAGAAACTCGCCCGATTACAACGGTATGTGTATTTTTCCCCTATGCCATTCTGGTTAAGTGTTTGGAGCAGCAGAATTGCGAAAAATTTTTTGCCTTCTCTACCATTTTTTGGATTCAAACTCCCATATCTCGCGAACGCATTGACCTAACCCAAAAATTCCTATTGCATCTGAAAGTAGAAACTCGCCCGATTATAACAGTATGTGTATTTTTTCCCTAGGCCATTCTGGTTAAGCGTTTGGAGCAGCAGAATTGTGAAAAATTTTTTGCCTTCTCTACCATTTCTTGGCTTCAAACTCCCATATCTCGCGAACGGATTGACCTAACCCAAAAATTCCTATTGCATCTGAAGGTAGAAACTCGCCCGGTTACAACGGTATGTGTATTTTTTCCCTAGGCCATTCTGGTTAAGCGTTTGGAGCAGCAGAATTGCGAAAAATTTTTTGCCTTCTCAACCATTTCTTGGCTTGAAACTCCCATATCTAGCGAACGGATTGACCTAACCCAAAAATTCCTATTGCATCTGAAAGTAGAAACTCGCCCGATTATAACGGTATGTGTATTTTTTCCCTAGGCCATTCTGGTTAAGCGTTTGGAGCAGCAGAAGTGCGAAAAATTTGTTGTCTTCCCAACCATTTCTTAGCTTCAAACTCCCATATCTCGCGAACGGATTGACCTAACCCAAAAATTCCTGTTGCATCTGAAAGTAGAAACTCGCCCGATTACAACGGTTTTTCTATTTTTTCCCTAGGCCATTCTGGTTAAGCGTTTGGAGCAGCAGAATTGTGAAAAATTTTTTGCCTTCTCTACCATTTCTTAGCTTCAAACTTCCATATGTCGCGAACGGATTGACCTAACCCAAAAATTCCTGTTGCATCTGAAAGTAGAAACTCGCCCGATTACAACGGTTTTTCTATTTTTTCCCTAGGCCATTCTGGTTAAGCGTTTGGAGCAGCAGAATTGTGATAAATTTTTTGCCTTCTCAACCATTTCTTGGCTTCAAAGTCCCATATCTCGCGAACGGATTGAACTAACCCAAAAATTCCTATTGCATCTGAAAGTAGAGACTCGCCCGATTACAAAGGTATGTGTATTTTTTCCCTAGGCCATTCTGGTTAAGCTTTTGGAGCAGCAGAATTGTGAAAAATTTTTTGCCTTCTCTACCATTTCTTGGCTTCAAACTCCCATATCTCGCGAACGGATTGACCTAACCCAAAAATTCCTATTGCATCTGAAGGTAGAAAGTCGCCCGATTACAACGGTATGTGTATTTTTTCCCTAGGCCATTCTGGTTAAGCTTTTGGAGCAGCAGAATTGTGAAAAATTTTTTGCCTTCTCTACCATTTCTTGGCTTCAAACTCCCATATCTCGCGAACGGATTGACCTAACCCAAAAATTCCTATTGCATCTGATGGTAGAAACTCGCCCGGTTACAACGGTATCTGTATTTTTTCCCTAGGCCATTCTGGTTAAGCGTTTGGAGCAGCAGAATTGCGAAAAATTTTTTGCCTTCTCTACCATTTTTTGGATTCAAACTCCCATATCTCGCGAACGCATTGACCTAACCCAAAAATTCCTATTGCATCTGAAAGTAGAATCTCGCCCGATTATAACGGTATGTGTATTTTTTCCCTAGGCCATTCTGGTTAAGCTTTTGGAGCAGCAGAATTGTGAAAAATTTTTTGCCTTCTCTACCATTTCTTGGCTTCAAACTCCCATATCTCGCGAACGGATTGACCTAACCCAAAAATTCCTATTGCATCTGAAGGTAGAAACTCGCGCGATTACAACGGTATGTGTATTTTTTCCCTAGGCCATTCTGGTTAAGCGTTTGGAGCAGCAGAATTGCGAAAAATTTTTTGCCTTCTCTACCATTTCTTGGCTTCAAACTCCCATATCTCGCGAACGGATTGACCTAACCCAAAAATTCCTATTGCATCTGAAGGTAGAAACTCGCCCGATTACAACGGTATGTGTATTTTTTCCCTAGGCCATTCTGGTTAAGCGTTTGGAGCAGCAGAAGTGCGAAAAATTTGTTTGCTTCTCAACCATTTCTTAGCTCCAAACTCCCATATCTCGCGAACGGATTGACCTAACCCAAAAATTCCTGTTGCATCTGAAAGTAGAAACTCGCCCGATTACAACGGTATGTGTAATTTTTCCCTAGGCCATTCTGGTTAAGCGTTTGGAGCAGCAGAATTGCGAAAAATTTGTTTGCTTCTCAACCATTTCTTAGCTTCAAACTCCCATATCTCGCGAACGGATTGACCTAACCCAAAAATTCCTGTTGCATCTGAAAGTAGAAACTCGCCCGATTACAACGGTTTTTCTATTTTTTCCCTAGGCCATTCTGGTTAAGCGTTTGGAGCAGCAGAATTGCGAAAAATTTTTTGCCTTCTCAACCATTTCTTGGCTTCAAAGTCCCATATCTCGCGAACGGATAGACCTAACCCAAAAATTCCTATTGCATCTGAAAGTAGAAACTCGCCCGATTACAACGGTATGTGCATTTTTTCCCTAGGCCATTCTGGTTAAGCTTTTGGAGCAGCAGAATTGTGAAAAATTTTTTGCCTTCTCTACCATTTCTTGGCTTCAAACTCCCATATCTCGCGAACGGATTGACCTAACCCAAAAATTCCTATTGCATCTGAAGGTAGAAACTCGCCCGATTACAACGGTATGTGTATTTTTTCCCTAGGCCATTCTGGTTAAGAGTTTGGAGCAGCAGAATTGCGAAAAATTTTTTGCCTTCTCTACCATTTTTTGGATTCAAACTCCCATATCTCGCGAACGCGTTGACCTAACCAAAAAATTCCTATTGCATCTGAAAGTAGAAACTCGCCCGATTATAACGGTATGTGTATTTTTTCCCTAGGCCATTCTGGTTAAGCTTTTGGAGCAGCAGAATTGCGAAAAATTTTTTGCCTTCTCTACCATTTCTTGGCTTCAAACTCCCATATCTCGCGAACGGATTGACCTAACCCAAAAATTCCTATTGCATCTGAAGGTAGAAACTCGCGCGATTACAACGGTATGTGTATTTTTTCCCTAGGCCATTCTGGTTAAGCGTTTGGAGCAGCAGAATTGCGAAAAATTTTTTGCCTTCTCAACCATTTCTTGGCTTCAAACTCCCATATCTCGCGAACGGATTGACCTAACCCAAAAATTCCAATTGCATCTGAAAGTAGAAACTCGCCCGATTACAACGGTAAGTGTATTTTTTCCCTAGGCCATTCTGGCTAAGCTTTTGGAGCAGCAGAATTATGAAAAATTTTTTGCCTTCTCTACCATTTCTTGGCTTCAAACTCCCATATCTCGCGAACGGATTGACCTTACCCAAAAATTCCTATTGCATCTGAAGGTAGAAACTCGCCCGATTACAACGGTATGTGTATTTTTTCCCTAGGCCATTCTGGTTAAGCGTTTGGAGCAGCAGAAGTGCGAAAAATTTGTTTGCTTCTCAACCATTTCTTAGCTTCAAACTCCCATATCTCGCGAACGGATTGACCTAACCCAAAAATTCCTGTTGCATCTGAAAGTAGAAACTCGCCCGATTACAACGGTTTTTCTATTTTTTCCCTAGGCCGTTCTGGTTAAGCGTTTGGAGCAGCAGAATTCTGAAAAATTTTTTGCCTTCTAAACCATTTCTTGGCTTCAAAGTCCCATATCTCGCGAACGGATTGAACTAACCCAAAAATTCCTATTGCATCTGAAAGTAGAAACTCGCCCGATTACAACGGTATGTGTAATTTTTCCCTAGGCCATTCTGGTTAAGCGGTTGGAGCAGCAGAATTGCGAAAAATTTTTTGCCTTCTCAACCATTTCTTGGCTTCAAAGTCCCACATCTCGCGAACGGATTGACCTAACCCAAAAATTCCTATTGCATCTGAAGGTAGAAACTCGCCCGATTACAACGGTATGTGTATTTTTTCCCTAGGCCATTCTGGTTAAGCTTTTGGAGCAGCAGAATTGTGAAAAATTTTTTGCCTTCTCTACCATTTCTTGGCTTCAAACTCCCATATCTCGCGAACGGATTGACCTAACCCAAAAATTCCTATTGCATCTGAAGGTAGAAACTCGCCCGATTACAACGGTATGTGTATTTTTTCCCTAGGCCATTCTGGTTAAGCTTTTGGAGCAGCAGAATTGTGAAAAATTTTTTGCCTTCTCTACCATTTCTTGGCTTCAAACTCCCATATCTCGCGAACGGATTGACCTAACCCAAAAATTCCTATTGCATCTGATGGTAGAAACTCGCCCGGTTACAACGGTATCTGTATTTTTTCCCTAGGCCATTCTGGTTAAGCGTTTGGAGCAGCAGAATTGCGAAAAATTTTTTGCCTTCTCTACCATTTTTTGGATTCAAACTCCCATATCTCGCGAACGCATTGACCTAACCCAAAAATTCCTATTGCATCTGAAAGTAGAATCTCGCCCGATTATAACGGTATGTGTATTTTTTCCCTAGGCCATTCTGGTTAAGCTTTTGGAGCAGCAGAATTGTGAAAAATTTTTTGCCTTCTCTACCATTTCTTGGCTTCAAACTCCCATATCTCGCGAACGGATTGACCTAACCCAAAAATTCCTATTGCATCTGAAGGTAGAAACTCGCCCGATTGCAACGGTATGTGTATTTTTTCCCTAGGCCATTCTGGTTAAGCGTTTGGAGCAGCAGAATTGCGAAAAATTTTTTGCCTTCTCAACCATTTCTTGGCTTCAAACTCCCATATCTCGCGAACGGATTGACCTAACCCAAAAATTCCTATTGCATCTGAAAGTAGAAACTCGCCCGATTACAAAGGTATGTGTATTTTTTCCCTAGGCCATTCTGGTTAAGCTTTTGGAGCAGCAGAATTGTGAAAAATTTTTTGCCTTCTCTACCATTTCTTGGCTTCAAACTCCCATATCTCGCGAACGGATTGACCTAACCCAAAAATTCCTATTGCATCTGAAAGTAGAAACTCGCCCGATTACAACGGTAAGTGTATTTTTTCCCTAGGCCATTCTGGTTAAGCGTTTGGAGCAGCAGAATTGCGAAAAATTTTTTGCCTTCTCAACCATTTCTTGGCTTCAAAGTCCCATATCTCGCGAACGGATTGACCTAACCCAAAAATTCCTATTGCATCTGAAGGTAGAAACTCGCCCGATTACAACGGTATGTGTATTTTTTCCCTAGGCCATTCTGGTTAAGCTTTTGGAGCAGCAGAATTGTGAAAAATTTTTTGCCTTCTCTACCATTTCCTGGCTTCAAACTCCCATATCTCGCGAACGGATTGACCTAACCCAAAAATTCCTATTGCATCTGATGGTAGAAACTCGCCCGGTTACAACGGTATGTGTAATTTTTCCCTAGGCCATTCTGGTTAAGCGTTTGGAGCAGCAGAATTGCGAAAAATTTGTTTGCTTCTCAACCATTTATTAGCTTCAAACTCCCATATCTCGCGAACGGATTGACCTAACCCAAAAATTCCTGTTGCATCTGAAAGTAGAAACTCGCCCGATTACAACGGTATGTGTATTTTTTCCCTAGGCCATTCTGGTTAAGCTTTTGGAGCAGCAGAATTGTGAAAAATTTTTTGCCTTCTCTACCATTTCTTGGCTTCAAACTCCCATATCTCGCGAACGGATTGACCTAACCCAAAAATTCCTATTGCATCTGAAGGTAGAAACTCGCCCGATTACAACGGTATGTGTATTTTTTCCCTAGGCCATTCTGGTTAAGCGTTTGGAGCAGCAGAATTGCGAAAAATTTTTTGCCTTCTCAACCATTTCTTGGCTTCAAAGTCCCATATCTCGCGAACGGATTGACATAACCCAAAAATTCCTGTTGCATCTGAAAGTAGAAACTCGCCCGATTACAACGGTATGTGTATTTTTTCCCTAGGCCATTCTGGTTAAGCGTTTGGAGCAGCAGAAGTGCGAAAAATTTGTTTGCTTCTCAACCATTTCTTAGCTCCAAACTCCCATATCTCGCGAACGGATTGACCTAACCCAAAAATTCCTGTTGCATCTGAAAGTAGAAACTCGCCCGATTACAACGGTTTTTCTATTTTTTCCCTAGGCCGTTCTGGTTAAGCGTTTGGAGCAGCAGAATTCTGAAAAATTTTTTGCCTTCTAAACCATTTCTTGGCTTCAAAGTCCCATATCTCGCGAACGGATTGACCTAACCCAAAAATTCCTATTGCATCTGAAGGTAGAAACTCGCCCGATTACAACGGTATGTGTATTTTTTCCCTAGGCCATTCTGGTTAAGCTTTTGGAGCAGCAGAATTGTGAAAAATTTTTTGCCTTCTCTACCATTTCTTGGCTTCAAACTCCCATATCTCGCGAACGGATTGACCTAACCCAAAAATTCCTATTGCATCTGATGGTAGAAACTCGCCCGGTTACAACGGTATGTGTAATTTTTCCCTAGGCCATTCTGGTTAAGCGTTTGGAGCAGCAGAATTGCGAAAAATTTGTTTGCTTCTCAACCATTTCTTAGCTTCAAACTCCCATATCTCGCGAACGGATTGACCTAACCCAAAAATTCCTGTTGCATCTGAAAGTAGAAACTCGCCCGATTACAACGGTTTTTCTATTTTTTCCCTAGGCCATTCTGGTTAAGCGTTTGGAGCAGCAGAATTGCGAAAAATTTTTTGCCTTCTCAACCATTTCTTGGCTTCAAAGTCCCATATCTCGCGAACGGATAGACCTAACCCAAAAATTCCTATTGCATCTGAAAGTAGAAACTCGCCCGATTACAACGGTATGTGTATTTTTTCCCTAGGCCTTTCTGGTTAAGCTTTTGGAGCAGCAGAATTGTGAAAAATTTTTTGCCTTCTCTACCATTTCTTGGCTTCAAACTCCCATATCTCGCGAACGGATTGACCTAACCCAAAAATTCCTATTGCATCTGAAGGTAGAAACTCGCGCGATTACAACGGTATGTGTATTTTTTCCCTAGGCCATTCTGGTTAAGCGTTTGGAGCAGCAGAATTGCGAAAAATTTTTTGCCTTCTCAACCATTTCTTGGCTTCAAACTCCCATATCTCGCGAACGGATTGACCTAACCCAAAAATTCCAATTGCATCTGAAAGTAGAAACTCGCCCGATTACAACGGTAAGTGTATTTTTTCCCTAGGCCATTCTGGCTAAGCTTTTGGAGCAGCAGAATTATGAAAAATTTTTTGCCTTCTCTACCATTTCTTGGCTTCAAACTCCCATATCTCGCGAACGGATTGACCTTACCCAAAAATTCCTATTGCATCTGAAGGTAGAAACTCGCCCGATTACAACGGTATGTGTATTTTTTCCCTAGGCCATTCTGGTTAAGCGTTTGGAGCAGCAGAAATGCGAAAAATTTGTTTGCTTCTCAACCATTTCTTAGCTTCAAACTCCCATATCTCGCGAACGGATTGACCTAACCCAAAAATTCCTGTTGCATCTGAAAGTAGAAACTCGCCCGATTACAACGGTTTTTCTATTTTTTCCCTAGGCCGTTCTGGTTAAGCGTTTGGAGCAGCAGAATTCTGAAAAATTTTTTGCCTTCTAAACCATTTCTTGGCTTCAAAGTCCCATATCTCGCGAACGGATTGAACTAACCCAAAAATTCCTATTGCATCTGAAAGTAGAAACTCGCCCGATTACAACGGTATGTGTAATTTTTCCCTAGGCCATTCTGGTTAAGCGTTTGGAGCAGCAGAATTGCGAAAAATTTTTTGCCTTCTCAACCATTTCTTGGCTTCAAAGTCCCATATCTCGCGAACGGATTGACCTAACCCAAAAATTCCTATTGCATCTGAAGGTAGAAACTCGCCCGATTACAACGGTATGTGTATTTTTTCCCTAGGCCATTCTGGTTAAGCTTTTGGAGCAGCAGAATTGTGAAAAATTTTTTGCCTTCTCTACCATTTCTTGGCTTCAAACTCCCATATCTCGCGAACGGATTGACCTAACCCAAAAATTCCTATTGCATCTGAAGGTAGAAACTCGCCCGATTACAACGGTATGTGTATTTTTTCCCTAGGCCATTCTGGTTAAGCTTTTGGAGCAGCAGAATTGTGAAAAATTTTTTGCCTTCTCTACCATTTCTTGGCTTCAAACTCCCATATCTCGCGAACGGATTGACCTAACCCAAAAATTCCTATTGCATCTGATGGTAGAAACTCGCCCGGTTACAACGGTATCTGTATTTTTTCCCTAGGCCATTCTGGTTAAGCGTTTGGAGCAGCAGAATTGCGAAAAATTTTTTGCCTTCTCTACCATTTTTTGGATTCAAACTCCCATATCTCGCGAACGCATTGACCTAACCCAAAAATTCCTATTGCATCTGAAAGTAGAAACTCGCCCGATTACAAAGGTGTGTGTATTTTTTCCCTAGGCCATTCTGGTTAAGCTTTTGGAGCAGCAGAATTGTGAAAAATTTTTTGCCTTCTCTACCATTTCTTGGCTTCAAACTCCCATATCTCGCGAACGGATTGACCTTACCCAAAAATTCCTATTGCATCTGAAGGTAGAAACTCGCCCGATTACAACGGTATGTGTATTTTTTCCCTAGGCCATTCTGGTTAAGCTTTTGGAGCAGCCGAAGTGCGAAAAATTTGTTTGCTTCTCAACCATTTCTTAGCTTCAAACTCCCATATCTCGCGAACGGATTGACCTAACCCAAAAATTCCTGTTGCATCTGAAAGTAGAAACTCGCCCGATTACAACGGTTTTTCTATTTTTTTCCTAGGCCGTTCTGGTTAAGCGTTTGGAGCAGCAGAATTCTGAAAAATTTTTTGCCTTCTAAACCATTTCTTGGCTTCAAAGTCCCATATCTCGCGAACGGATTGACCTAACCCAAAAATTCCTATTGCATCTGAAAGTAGAAACTCGCCCGATTACAAAGGTATGTGTATTTTTTCCCTAGGCCATTCTGGTTAAGCTTTTGGAGCAGCAGAATTGTGAAAAATTTTTTGCCTTCTCTACCATTTCTTGGCTTCAAACTCCCATATCTCGCGAACGGATTGACCTAACCCAAAAATTCCTATTGCATCTGAAAGTAGAAACTCGCCCGATTACAACGGTAAGTGTATTTTTTCCCTAGGCCATTCTGGTTAAGCGTTTGGAGCAGCAGAATTGCGAAAAATTTTTTGCCTTCTCAACCATTTCTTGGCTTCAAAGTCCCATATCTCGCGAACGGATTGACCTAACCCAAAAATTCCTATTGCATCTGAAGGTAGAAACTCGCCCGATTACAACGGTATGTGTATTTTTTCCCTAGGCCATTCTGGTTAAGCTTTTGGAGCAGCAGAATTGTGAAAAATTTTTTGCCTTCTCTACCATTTCCTGGCTTCAAACTCCCATATCTCGCGAACGGATTGACCTAACCCAAAAATTCCTATTGCATCTGATGGTAGAAACTCGCCCGGTTACAACGGTATGTGTAATTTTTCCCTAGGCCATTCTGGTTAAGCGTTTGGAGCAGCAGAATTGCGAAAAATTTGTTTGCTTCTCAACCATTTATTAGCTTCAAACTCCCATATCTCGCGAACGGATTGACCTAACCCAAAAATTCCTGTTGCATCTGAAAGTAGAAACTCGCCCGATTACAACGGTATGTGTATTTTTTCCCTAGGCCATTCTGGTTAAGCTTTTGGAGCAGCAGAATTGTGAAAAATTTTTTGCCTTCTCTACCATTTCTTGGCTTCAAACTCCCATATCTCGCGAACGGATTGACCTAACCCAAAAATTCCTATTGCATCTGAAGGTAGAAACTCGCCCGATTACAACGGTATGTGTATTTTTTCCCTAGGCCATTCTGGTTAAGCGTTTGGAGCAGCAGAATTGCGAAAAATTTTTTGCCTTCTCAACCATTTCTTGGCTTCAAAGTCCCATATCTCGCGAACGGATTGACATAACCCAAAAATTCCTGTTGCATCTGAAAGTAGAAACTCGCCCGATTACAACGGTATGTGTATTTTTTCCCTAGGCCATTCTGGTTAAGCGTTTGGAGCAGCAGAATTGCGAAAAATTTGTTTGCTTCTCAACCATTTCTTAGCTCCAAACTCCCATATCTCGCGAACGGATTGACCTAACCCAAAAATTCCTGTTGCATCTGAAAGTAGAAACTCGCCCGATTACAACGGTTTTTCTATTTTTTCCCTAGGCCGTTCTGGTTAAGCGTTTGGAGCAGCAGAATTCTGAAAAATTTTTTGCCTTCTAAACCATTTCTTGGCTTCAAAGTCCCATATCTCGCGAACGGATTGACCTAACCCAAAAATTCCTATTGCATCTGAAGGTAGAAACTCGCCCGATTACAACGGTATGTGTATTTTTTCCCTAGGCCATTCTGGTTAAGCTTTTGGAGCAGCAGAATTGTGAAAAATTTTTTGCCTTCTCTACCATTTCTTGGCTTCAAACTCCCATATCTCGCGAACGGATTGACCTAACCCAAAAATTCCTATTGCATCTGATGGTAGAAACTCGCCCGGTTACAACGGTATGTGTAATTTTTCCCTAGGCCATTCTGGTTAAGCGTTTGGAGCAGCAGAATTGCGAAAAATTTGTTTGCTTCTCAACCATTTCTTAGCTTCAAACTCCCATATCTCGCGAACGGATTGACCTAACCCAAAAATTCCTGTTGCATCTGAAAGTAGAAACTCGCCCGATTACAACGGTTTTTCTATTTTTTCCCTAGGCCATTCTGGTTAAGCGTTTGGAGCAGCAGAATTGCGAAAAATTTTTTGCCTTCTCAACCATTTCTTGGCTTCAAAGTCCCATATCTCGCGAACGGATAGACCTAACCCAAAAATTCCTATTGCATCTGAAAGTAGAAACTCGCCCGATTACAACGGTATGTGTATTTTTTCCCTAGGCCATTCTGGTTAAGAGTTTGGAGCAGCAGAATTGCGAAAAATTTTTTGCCTTCTCTACCATTTTTTGGATTCAAACTCCCATATCTCGCGAACGCGTTGACCTAACCAAAAAATTCCTATTGCATCTGAAAGTAGAAACTCGCCCGATTATAACGGTATGTGTATTTTTTCCCTAGGCCATTCTGGTTAAGCTTTTGGAGCAGCAGAATTGCGAAAAATTTTTTGCCTTCTCTACCATTTCTTGGCTTCAAACTCCCATATCTCGCGAACGGATTGACCTATCCCAAAAATTCCTATTGCATCTGAAGGTAGAAACTCGCGCGATTACAACGGTATGTGTATTTTTTCCCTAGGCCATTCTGGTTAAGCGTTTGGAGCAGCAGAATTGCGAAAAATTTTTTGCCTTCTCAACCATTTCTTGGCTTCAAACTCCCATATCTCGCGAACGGATTGACCTAACCCAAAAATTCCAATTGCATCTGAAAGTAGAAACTCGCCCGATTACAACGGTAAGTGTATTTTTTCCCTAGGCCATTCTGGCTAAGCTTTTGGAGCAGCAGAATTATGAAAAATTTTTTGCCTTCTCTACCATTTCTTGGCTTCAAACTCCCATATCTCGCGAACGGATTGACCTTACCCAAAAATTCCTATTGCATCTGAAGGTAGAAACTCGCCCGATTACAACGGTATGTGTATTTTTTCCCTAGGCCATTCTGGTTAAGCGTTTGGAGCAGCAGAAATGCGAAAAATTTGTTTGCTTCTCAACCATTTCTTAGCTTCAAACTCCCATATCTCGCGAACGGATTGACCTAACCCAAAAATTCCTGTTGCATCTGAAAGTAGAAACTCGCCCGATTACAACGGTTTTTCTATTTTTTCCCTAGGCCGTTCTGGTTAAGCGTTTGGAGCAGCAGAATTCTGAAAAATTTTTTGCCTTCTAAACCATTTCTTGGCTTCAAAGTCCCATATCTCGCGAACGGATTGAACTAACCCAAAAATTCCTATTGCATCTGAAAGTAGAAACTCGCCCGATTACAACGGTATGTGTAATTTTTCCCTAGGCCATTCTGGTTAAGCGTTTGGAGCAGCAGAATTGCGAAAAATTTTTTGCCTTCTCAACCATTTCTTGGCTTCAAAGTCCCATATCTCGCGAACGGATTGACCTAACCCAAAAATTCCTATTGCATCTGAAGGTAGAAACTCGCCCGATTACAACGGTATGTGTATTTTTTCCCTAGGCCATTCTGGTTAAGCTTTTGGAGCAGCAGAATTGTGAAAAATTTTTTGCCTTCTCTACCATTTCTTGGCTTCAAACTCCCATATCTCGCGAACGGATTGACCTAACCCAAAAATTCCTATTGCATCTGAAGGTAGATACTCGCCCGATTACAACGGTATGTGTATTTTTTCCCTAGGCCATTCTGGTTAAGCTTTTGGAGCAGCAGAATTGTGAAAAATTTTTTGCCTTCTCTACCATTTCTTGGCTTCAAACTCCCATATCTCGCGAACGGATTGACCTAACCCAAAAATTCCTATTGCATCTGATGGTAGAAACTCGCCCGGTTACAACGGTATCTGTATTTTTTCCCTAGGCCATTCTGGTTAAGCGTTTGGAGCAGCAGAATTGCGAAAAATTTTTTGCCTTCTCTACCATTTTTTGGATTCAAACTCCCATATCTCGCGAACGCATTGACCTAACCCAAAAATTCCTATTGCATCTGAAAGTAGAAACTCGCCCGATTACAAAGGTATGTGTATTTTTTCCCTAGGCCATTCTGGTTAAGCTTTTGGAGCAGCAGAAGTGTGAAAAATTTTTTGCCTTCTCTACCATTTCTTGGCTTCAAACTCCCATATCTCGCGAACGGATTGACCTTACCCAAAAATTCCTATTGCATCTGAAGGTAGAAACTCGCCCGATTACAACGGTATGTGTATTTTTTCCCTAGGCCATTCTGGTTAAGCTTTTGGAGCAGCAGAAGTGCGAAAAATTTGTTTGCTTCTCAACCATTTCTTAGCTTCAAACTCCCACATCTCGCGAACGGATTGACCTAACCCAAAAATTCCTGTTGCATCTGAAAGTAGAAACTCGCCCGATTACAACGGTTTTTCTATTTTTTTCCTAGGCCGTTCTGGTTAAGCGTTTGGAGCAGCAGAATTCTGAAAAATTTTTTGCCTTCTAAACCATTTCTTGGCTTCAAAGTCCCATATCTCGCGAACGGATTGAACTAACCCAAAAATTCCTATTGCATCTGAAAGTAGAAACTCGCCCGATTACAACGGTATGTGTAATTTTTCCCTAGGCCATTCTGGTTAAGCGTTTGGAGCAGCAGAATTGCGAAAAATTTTTTGCCTTCTCAACCATTTCTTGGCTTCAAAGTCCCATATCTCGCGAACGGATTGACCTAACCCAAAAATTCCTATTGCATCTGAAGGTAGAAACTCGCCCGATTACAACGGTATGTGTATTTTTTCCCTAGGCCATTCTGGTTAAGCTTTTGGAGCAGCAGAATTGTGAAAAATTTTTTGCCTTCTCTACCATTTCTTGGCTTCAAACTCCCATATCTCGCGAACGGATTGACCTAACCCAAAAATTCCTATTGCATCTGAAGGTAGAAACTCGCCCGATTACAACGGTATGTGTATTTTTTCCCTAGGCCATTCTGGTTAAGCTTTTGGAGCAGCAGAATTGTGAAAAATTTTTTGCCTTCTCTACCATTTCTTGGCTTCAAACTCCCATATCTCGCGAACGGATTGACCTAACCCAAAAATTCCTATTGCATCTGATGGTAGAAACTCGCCCGGTTACAACGGTATCTGTATTTTTTCCCTAGGCCATTCTGGTTAAGCGTTTGGAGCAGCAGAATTGCGAAAAATTTTTTGCCTTCTCTACCATTTTTTGGATTCAAACTCCCATATCTCGCGAACGCATTGACCTAACCCAAAAATTCCTATTGCATCTGAAAGTAGAATCTCGCCCGATTACAACGGTATGTGTAATTTTTCCCTAGGCCATTCTGGTTAAGCTTTTGGAGCAGCAGAATTGTGAAAAATTTTTTGCCTTCTCTACCATTTCTTGGCTTCAAACTCCCATATCTCGCGAACGGATTGACCTAACCCAAAAATTCCTATTGCATCTGAAGTTAGAAACTCGCGCGATTACAACGGTATGTGTATTTTTTCCCTAGGCCATTCTGGTTAAGCGTTTGGAGCAGCAGAATTGCGAAAAATTTTTTGCCTTCTCAACCATTTCTTGGCTTCAAACTCCCATATCTCGCGAACGGATTGACCTAACCCAAAAATTCCTATTGCATCTGAAAGTAGAAACTCGCCCGATTACAAAGGTATGTGTATTTTTTCCCTAGGCCATTCTGGTTAAGCTTTTGGAGCAGCAGAATTGTGAAAAATTTTTTGCCTTCTCTACCATTTCTTGGCTTCAAACTCCCATATCTCGCGAACGGATTGACCTAACCCAAAAATTCCTATTGCATCTGAAAGTAGAAACTCGCCCGATTACAACGGTAAGTGTATTTTTTCCCTAGGCCATTCTGGTTAAGCGTTTGGAGCAGCAGAATTGCGAAAAATTTTTTGCCTTCTCAACCATTTCTTGGCTTCAAAGTCCCATATCTCGCGAACGGATTGACCTAACCCAAAAATACCTGTTGCATCTGAAAGTAGAAAGTCGCCCGATTACAACGGTATCTGTATTTTTTCCCTAGTCCATTCTGGTTAAGCGTTTGGAGCAGCAGAATTGTGAAAAATTTTTTGCCTTCTCAACCATTTCTTGGCTTCAAAGTCCCATATCTCGCGAACGGATTGACCTAACCCAAAAATTCCTATTGCATCTGAAGGTAGAAACTCGCCCGATTACAACGGTATGTGTATTTTTTCCCTAGGCCATTCTGGTTAAGCTTTTGGAGCAGCAGAATTGTGAAAAATTTTTTGCCTTCTCTACCATTTCTTGGCTTCAAACTCCCATATCTCGCGAACGGATTGACCTAACCCAAAAATTCCTATTGCATCTGAAGGTAGATACTCGCCCGATTACAACGGTATGTGTATTTTTTCCCTAGGCCATTCTGGTTAAGCTTTTGGAGCAGCAGAATTGTGAAAAATTTTTTGCCTTCTCTACCATTTCTTGGCTTCAAACTCCCATATCTCGCGAACGGATTGACCTAACCCAAAAATTCCTATTGCATCTGATGGTAGAAACTCGCCCGGTTACAACGGTATCTGTATTTTTTCCCTAGGCCATTCTGGTTAAGCGTTTGGAGCAGCAGAATTGCGAAAAATTTTTTGCCTTCTCTACCATTTTTTGGATTCAAACTCCCATATCTCGCGAACGCATTGACCTAACCCAAAAATTCCTATTGCATCTGAAAGTAGAAACTCGCCCGATTACAAAGGTATGTGTATTTTTTCCTAGGCCATTCTGGTTAAGCTTTTGGAGCAGCAGAAGTGTGAAAATTTTTTGCCTTCTCTACCATTTCTTGGCTTCAAACTCCCATATCTCGCGAACGGATTGACCTTACCCAAAATTCCTATTGCATCTGAAGGTAGAAACTCGCCGATTACAACGGTATGTGTATTTTTTCCCTAGGCCATTCTGGTTAAGCTTTTGGAGCAGCAGAAGTGCGAAAAATTTGTTTGCTTCTCAACCATTTCTTAGCTTCAAACTCCCACATCTCGCGAACGGATTGACCTAACCCAAAAATTCCTGTTGCATCTGAAAGTAGAAACTCGCCCGATTACAACGGTTTTTCTATTTTTTTCCTAGGCCGTTCTGGTTAAGCGTTTGGAGCAGCAGAATTCTGAAAAATTTTTTGCCTTCTAAACCATTTCTTGGCTTCAAAGTCCCATATCTCGCGAACGGATTGAACTAACCCAAAAATTCCTATTGCATCTGAAAGTAGAAACTCGCCCGATTACAACGGTATGTGTAATTTTTCCCTAGGCCATTCTGGTTAAGCGTTTGGAGCAGCAGAATTGCGAAAATTTTTTGCCTTCTCAACCATTTCTTGGCTTCAAAGTCCCATATCTCGCGAACGGATTGACCTAACCCAAAAATTCCTATTGCATCTGAAGGTAGAAACTCGCCCGATTACAACGGTATGTGTATTTTTTCCCTAGGCCATTCTGGTTAAGCTTTTGGAGCAGCAGAATTGTGAAAAATTTTTTGCCTTCTCTACCATTTCTTGGCTTCAAACTCCCATATCTCGCGAACGGATTGACCTAACCCAAAAATTCCTATTGCATCTGAAGGTAGAAACTCGCCCGATTACAACGGTATGTGTATTTTTTCCCTAGGCCATTCTGGTTAAGCTTTTGGAGCAGCAGAATTGTGAAAAATTTTTTGCCTTCTCTACCATTTCTTGGCTTCAAACTCCCATATCTCGCGAACGGATTGACCTAACCCAAAAATTCCTATTGCATCTGATGGTAGAAACTCGCCCGGTTACAACGGTATCTGTATTTTTTCCCTAGGCCATTCTGGTTAAGCGTTTGGAGCAGCAGAATTGCGAAAAATTTTTTGCCTTCTCTACCATTTTTTGGATTCAAACTCCCATATCTCGCGAACGCATTGACCTAACCCAAAATTCCTATTGCATCTGAAAGTAGAATCTCGCCCGATTACAACGGTATGTGTAATTTTTCCCTAGGCCATTCTGGTTAAGCTTTTGGAGCAGCAGACATTGTGAAAATTTTTTGCCTTCTCTACCATTTCTTGGCTTCAAACTCCCATATCTCGCGAACGGATTGACCTAACCCAAAATTCCTATTGCATCTGAAGTTAGAAACTCGCGCGATTACAACGGTATGTGTATTTTTTCCCTAGGCCATTCTGGTTAAGCGTTTGGAGCAGCAGAATTGCGAAAAATTTTTTGCCTTCTCAACCATTTCTTGGCTTCAAACTCCCATATCTCGCGAACGGATTGACCTAACCCAAAAATTCCTATTGCATCTGAAAGTAGAAACTCGCCCGATTACAAAGGTATGTGTATTTTTTCCCTAGGCCATTCTGGTTAAGCTTTTGGAGCAGCAGAATTGTGAAAAATTTTTTGCCTTCTCTACCATTTCTTGGCTTCAAACTCCCATATCTCGCGAACGGATTGACCTAACCCAAAAATTCCTATTGCATCTGAAAGTAGAAACTCGCCCGATTACAACGGTAAGTGTATTTTTTCCCTAGGCCATTCTGGTTAAGCGTTTGGAGCAGCAGAATTGCGAAAATTTTTTGCCTTCTCAACCATTTCTTGGCTTCAAAGTCCCATATCTCGCGAACGGATTG
>NW_027480023.1:0-45140 GCF_051014685.1 Ptiloglossa arizonensis | reverse complement strand
TATAACGTATAACGTATAACGTATAACGTATAACGTATAACGTATAAACGTATAACGTATAACGTATAACGTATAACGTATAACGTATAACGTATAACGTATAACGTATAACGTATAACGTATAACGTATAACGTATAACGTATAACGTATAACGTATAACGTATAACGTATAACGTATAACGTATAACGTATAACGTATAACGTAAACGTATAACAAATAACGTATAACGTATAACGTATAACGTATAACGTATAACGTATAACGTATAACGTATAACGTATAACGTATAACGTATAACGTATAACGTATAACGTATAACGTATAACGTATAACGTATAACGTATAACGTATAACGTATAACGTATAACGTATAACGTATAACGTAATATAACGTATAACCTATAACATATAACGTATAACGTATAACGTATAACGTATAACGTATAACGTATAACGTATAACGTATAACGTATAACGTATAACGTATAACGTATAACGTATAACGTATAACGTATAACGTATAACGTATAACGTATAACGTATAACGTATAACGTATAACGTATAACGTATAACGTATAACGTATAACGTATAACGTATAACGTATAACGTATAACGTATAACGTATAACGTATAACGTATAACGTATAACGTATAACGTATAACGTATAACGTATAACGTAAACGTATAACGTATAACGTATAACGTATAACGTATAACGTATAACGTATAACGTATAACGTATAACGTATAACGTATAACGTATAACGTATAACGTATAACGTATAACGTATAACGTATAACGTATAACGTATAACGTATAACGTATAACGTATAACGTATAACGTATAACGTATAACGTATAACGTATAACGTATAACGTATAACGTATAACGTATAACGTATAACGTATAACGTATAACGTATAACGTATAACGTATAACGTATAACGTATAACGTATAACGTATAACGTATAACGTATAACGTATAACGTATAACGTATAACGTATAACGTATAACGTATAACGTATAACGTATAACGTATAACGTATAACGTATAACGTATAACGTATAACGTATAACGTATAACGTATAACGTATAACGTATAACGTATAACGTATAACGTATAACGTATAACGTATAACGTATAACGTATAACGTATAACGTATAACGTATAACGTATAACGTATAGACGTATAACGTATAACGTATAACGTAAACCTATAACAAATAACGTATAACGTATAACGTATAACGTATAACGTATAACGTATAACGTATAACGTATAACGTATAACGTATAACGTATAACGTATAAAGTATAACGTATACCGTATAAAGTATAACGTATAACGTTAAACGTCTAACGTATAACGTATAACGTATAACGTATAACGTATAACGTATAACGTATAACGTATAACGTATAACGTGTAACGTATAACGTATAACGTATAACGTATAACGTATAATGTATAACGTATAACGTATACGTATAACGTATGACGTATAACGTATAACGTATAACGTATAACGTATAACGTATAACGTATAACGTATAACGTATAACGTATAACGTATAACGTATAACGTATAACGTATAACGTATAACGTAATACGTATAACGTATAACGTCTAACGTATAACGTATAACGTATAACGTATAACGTATAACGTATAACGTATAACGTATAACGTATAACGTATAACGTATAACGTATAACGTATAACGTATAACGTATAACGTATAACGTATAACGTATAACGTATAACGTATAACGTATAACGTATAACGTATAACGTATAACGTATAACGTATAACGTATAACGTATAACGTATAACGTATAACGTATAACGTATAACGTATAACGTATAACGTATAACGTATAACGTATAACGTATAACGTAAACCTATAACAAATAACGTATAACGTATAACGTATAACGTATAACGTATAACGTATAACGTATAACGTATAACGTATAACGTATAACGTATAACGTATAACGTATAACGTATAACGTATAACGTATAACGTATAACGTATAACGTATAACGTATAACGTATAACGTATAACGTATAACGTAATACGTATAACGTATAACGTATAACGTATAACGTATAACGTATAACGTATAACGTATAACGTATAACGTATAACGTATAACGTATAACGTATAACGTATAACGTATAACGTATAACGTATAACGTATAACGTATAACGTTTAAAGTATAACGTATAACGTATAACGTATAACGTATAACGTATAACGTATAACGTAATACGTATAACGTATAACGTATAACGTATAACGTATAACGTATAACGTATAACGTATAACGTATAACGTATAACGTACAACGTATAACGTAGAACGTATAACGTATAACGTATAACGTATAACGTATAACGTATAACGTATAACGTATAACGTATAACGTATAACGTATAACGTATAACGTATAACGTATAACGTATAACGTATAACGTATAACGTATAACGTATAACGTATAACGTATAACGTATAACGTATAACGTATAACGTATAACGTATAACGTATAACGTATAACGTATAACGTATAACATATAACGTATAACCTATAACAAATAACGTATAACGTATAACGTATAACGTATAACGTATTACGTATAACGTATAACGTATAACGTATAACGTATAACGTATAACGTATAACGTATAACGTATAACGTATAACGTATAACGTATAACGTATAACGTATAACGTATAACGTATAGCGTAATACGTATAACGTATAACGTATAACGTATAACGTATAACGTATAACGTATAACCTATAACAAATAACGTATAACGTATAACGTATAACGTATAACGTATAACGTATAACGTATAACGTATAACGTATAACGTATAACGTATAACGTAATACGTATAACGTATAACGTATAACGTATAACGTATAACGTATAACGTATAACGTATAACGTATACGTATAACGTATAACGTATAACGTATAACGTATAACGTATAACGTATAACGTATAACGTATAACGTATAACGTATAACGTATAACGTATAACGTATAACGTATAACGTATAACGTATAACGTATAACGTATAACGTATAACGTATAACGTATAACGTATAACGTATAACGTATAACGTATAACGTATAACGTATAACGTATAACGTATAACGTATAACGTATAACGTATAACGTATAACGTATAACGTATAACGTATAACGTATAACGTATAACGTATAACGTATAACGTATAACGTATAACGTATAACGTATAACGTATAACGTATAACGTATAACGTATAACGTATAACGTATAACGTATAACGTATAACGTATAACGTATAACGTATAACGTATAACGTATAACGTATAACGTATAACGTATAACGTATAACGTATAACGTATAACGTATAACGTATAACGTATAACGTATAACGTATAACGTATAACGTATAACGTATAACGTATAACGTATAACGTATAACGTATACGTATAACGTATAACGTATGACGTATAACGTATAACGTATAACGTAATACGTATAACGTATAACGTATAACGTATAACGTATAACGTATAACGTATAACTATAACAATAACGTATAACGTATAACGTATAACGTATAACGTATAACGTATAACGTATAACGTATAACGTAATACGTATAACGTATGACGTATAACGTATAACGTATAACGTATAACGTATAACGTATAACGTATAACGTATAACGTATAACGTATAACGTATAACGTTTAACGTATAACGTATAACGTATAACGTATAACGTATAACGTATAACGTATAACGTATAACGTAATACGTATAACGTATAACGTATAACGTATAACGTATAACGTATAACGTATAACGTATAACGTATAACGTATAACGTATAACGTATAACGTATAACGTATAACGTAATACGTATAACGTATAACGTCTAACGTATAACGTATAACGTATAACGTATAACGTATAACGTATAACGTATAACGTATAACGTATAACGTATAACGTATAACGTATAACGTATAACGTATAACGTATAACGTATAACGTATAACGTATAACGTATAACGTATACGTATAACGTATAACGTATAACGTATAACGTATAACGTATAACGTATAACGTATAACGTATAACGTATAACGTATAACGTATAACGTATAACGTATAACGTATAACGTATAACGTATAACGTATAACGTATAACGTATAACGTATAACGTATAACGTATAACGTATAACGTATAACGTATAACGTATAACGTATAACGTATAACGTATAACGTATAACGTATAACGTATAACGTATAACGTATAACGTATAACGTATAACGTATAACGTATAACGTATAACGTATAACGTATAACGTATAACGTATAACGTATAACGTATAACGTATAACGTATAACGTATAACGTATAACGTTTAAAGTATAACGTATAACGTATAACGTATAACGTATAACGTATAACGTATAACGTAATACGTATAACGAATAACGTATAACGTATAACGTATAACGTATAACGTATAACGTATAACGTATAACGTATAACGTATAACGTATAACGTATAACGTATAACGTATAACGTATAACGTATAACGTATAACGTATAACGTATAACGTATAACGTATAACGTATAACGTATAATAACGTATAACGTATAACGTATAACGTATAACGTATAACGTATAACGTATAACATATAACGTATAACGTATAACGTATAACGTATAACGTATAACGTATAACGTATAACGTATAACGTATAACGTATAACGTTAAGTATAACGTATAACGTATAACGTATAACGTATAACGTATAACGTATAACGTATAACGTAATACGTATAACGTATAACGTATAACGTATAACGTATAACGTATAACGTATAACGTATAACGTATAACGTATAACGTATAACGTATAACGTATAACGTATAACGTATAACGTATAACGTATAACGTATAACGTATAACGTATAACGTATAACGTATAACGTATAACGTATAACGTATAACGTATAACGTATAACGTATAACGTATAACGTATAACGTATAACGTATAACGTATAACGTATAACGTATAACGTATAACGTATAACGTATAACGTATAACGTATAACGTATAACGTATAACGTTTAACGTATAACGTATAACGTATAACGTATAACGTATAACGTATAACGTATAACGTAATACGTATAACGAATAACGTATAACGTATAACGTATAACGTATAACGTATAACGTATAACGTATAACGTATAACGTATAACGTATAACGTATAACGTATAACGTATAACGTATAACGTATAACGTATAACGTATAACGTATAACGTATAACGTATAACGTATAACGTATAACGTATAACGTATAACGTATAACGTATAACATATAACGTATAACCTATAACAAATAACGTATAACGTATAACGTATAACGTATAACGTATAACGTATAACGTATAACGTATAACGTATAACGTTTAAAGTATAACGTATAACGTATAACGTATAACGTATAACGTATAACGTATAACGTATAACGTAATACGTATAACGTATAACGTATAACGTATAACGTATAACGTATAACGTATAACGTATAACGTATAACGTATAACGTATAACGTATAACGTATAACGTATAACGTATAACGTATAACGTATAACGTGTAACGTATAACGTATAACGTATACGTATAACGTATAACGTATAACGTATAACGTATAACGTATAACGTATAACGTATAACGTATAACGTATAACGTATAACGTATAACGTATAACGTATAACGTATAACGTATAACGTATAACGTATAACGTATAACGTATAACGTATAACGTATAACGTATAACGTATAACGTATAGCGTATAACGTATAACGTATAACGTATAACGTATAACGTATAACGTATAACGTATAACGTATAACGTATAACGTATAACGTATAACGTATAACGTATAACGTATAACGTATAACGTATAACGTATAACGTATAACGTATAACGTATAACGTATAAACGTATAACGTATAACGTATAACGTATAACGTATAACGTATAACGTATAACGTATAACGTATAACGTATAACGTATAACGTATAACGTATAACGTATAACGTATAACGTATAACGTATAACGTATAACGTATAACGTATAACGTATAAAGTATAACGTATAACGTATAACGTATAACGTATAACGTATAACGTATAACGTATAACGTATAACGTATAACGTATAACGTATAACGTATAACGTATAACGTATAACGTATAACGTATAACGTATAACGTATAACGTATACGTATAACGTATAACGTATAACGTATAACGTATAACGTATAACGTATAACGTATAACGTATAACGTATAACGTATAACGTATAACGTATAACGTATAACGTATAACGTATAACGTATAACGTATAACGTATAACGTATAACGTATAACGTATAACGTATAACGTATAACGTATAACGTATAACGTATAACGTATAACGTATAACGTATAACGTATAACGTATAACGTATAACGTATAACGTATAACGTATAACGTATAACGTATAACGTATAACGTATAACGTATAACGTATAACGTATAACGTATAACGTATAACGTATAACGTATAACGTATAACGTATAACGTATAACGTATAACGTATAACGTATAACGTATAACGTATAACGTATAACGTATAACGTATAACGTATAACGTATAACGTATAACGTATAACGTATAACGTATAACGTATAACGTATAACGTATAACGTATAACGTATAACGTATAACGTATAACGTATAACGTATAACGTATAACGTATAACGTATAACGTATACGTATAACGTATAACGTATAACTATAACTATAACGTATAACGTATAACGTATAACGTATAACGTATAACGTATAACGTATAACGTATAACGTATAACGTATAACGTATAACGTATAACGTATAACGTATAACGTATAACGTATAACGTATAACGTATAACGTATAACGTATAACGTATAACGTATAGCGTAATACGTATAACGTATAACGTATAACGTATAACGTATAACGTATAACGTATAACCTATAACAAATAACGTATAACGTATAACGTATAACGTATAACGTATAACGTATAACGTATAACGTATAACGTATAACGTATAACGTATAACGTATAACGTATAACGTATAACGTAATACGTATAACGTATAACGTATAACGTATAACGTATAACGTATAACGTATAACGTATAACGTATAACGTATAACGTATAACGTATAACGTATAACGTATAACGTATAACGTATAACGTATAACGTATAACGTATAACGTATAACGTATAACGTATAACGTATAACGTATAACGTATAACGTATAACGTATAACGTATAACGTATAACGTATAACGTATAACGTATAACGTATAACGTATAACGTATAACGTATAACGTATAACGTATAACGTATAACGTATAACGTATAACGTATAACGTATAACGTATAACGTAATAACGTATAACGTATAACGTATAACGTATAACGTATAACGTATAACGTATAACGTATAACGTATAACGTATAACGTATAACGTATAACGTATAACGTATAACGTATAACGTATAACGTATAACGTATAACGTATAACGTATAACGTATAACGTATAACGTATAACGTATAACGTATAACGTATAACGTATACGTATAACGTATAACGTATAACGTATAACGTATAACGTATAACGTATAACGTATAACGTATAACGTATAACGTATAACGTATAACGTATAACGTATAACGTATAACGTATAACGTATAACGTATAACGTATAACGTATGACGTATAACGTATAACGTATAACGTAATACGTATAACGTATAACGTATAACGTATAACGTATAACGTATAACGTATAACCTATAACAAATAACGTATAACGTATAACGTATAACGTATAACGTATAACGTATAACGTATAACGTATAACGTAATACGTATAACGTATGACGTATAACGTATAACGTATAACGTATAACGTATAACGTATAACGTATAACGTATAACGTATAACGTATAACGTGTAACGTTTAAAGTATAACGTATAACGTATAACGTATAACGTATAACGTATAACGTATAACGTATAACGTAATACGTATAACGTATAACGTATAACGTATAACGTATAACGTATATCGTATAACGTATAACGTATAACGTATAACGTATAACGTATAACGTATAACGTAATACGTATAACGTATAACGTCTAACGTATAACGTATAACGTATAACGTATAACGTATAACGTATAACGTATAACGTATAACGTATAACGTATAACGTATAACGTATAACGTATAACGTATAACGTATAACGTATAACGTATAACGTATAACGTATAACGTATAACGTATAACGTATAACGTATAACGTATAACGTATAACGTATAACGTATAACGTATAACGTATAACGTATAACGTATAACGTATAACGTATAACGTATAACGTATAACGTATAACGTATAACGTATAACGTATAACGTATAACGTATAACGTATAACGTATAACGTATAACGTATAACGTATAACGTATAACGTATAACGTATAACGTATAACGTATAACGTATAACGTATAACGTATAACGTATAACGTATAACGTATAACGTATAACGTATAACGTATAACGTATAACGTATAACGTATAACCTATAACAAATAACGTATAACGTATAATGTTTAACGTATAACGTATAATGTATAACGTATAACGTATAACTTATAACCTATAACAAATAACGTATAACGTATAATGTTTAACGTATAACGTATAACCTATAACAAATAACGTATAACGTATAACGTATAACGTATAACGTATAACGTATAACGTATAACGTATAACGTTTAACGTATAACGTATAACGTATAACGTATAACGTATAACGTATAACGTATACGTATAACGTATAACGTATAACGTATAACGTATAACGTATAACGTATAACGTATAACGTATAACGTATAACGTATAACGTATAACGTTTAACGTATAACGTATAACGTATAACGTATAACGTATAACGTATAACGTATAACGTATAACGTATAACGTATAACGTATAACGTATAACGTATAACGTATAACGTATAACGTATAACGTATAACGTATAACGTATAACGTATAACGTATAACGTATAACGTATAACGTATAACGTATAACGTATAACGTATAACGTATAACGTATAACGTATAACGTTTAAAGTATAACGTATAACGTATAACGTATAACGTATAACGTATAACGTATAACGTAATACGTATAACGAATAACGTATAACGTATAACGTATAACGTATAACGTATAACGTATAACGTATAACGTATAACGTATAACGTATAACGTATAACGTATAACGTATAACGTATAACGTATAACGTATAACGTATAACGTATAACGTATAACGTATAACGTATAACGTATAACGTATAACGTATAACGTATAACGTATAACGTATAACGTATAACGTATAACGTATAACGTATAACGTATAACGTATAACATATAACGTATAACCTATAACAAATAACGTATAACGTATAACGTATAACGTATAACGTATAACGTATAACGTATAACGTATAACGTATAACGTTTAAAGTATAACGTATAACGTATAACGTATAACGTATAACGTATAACGTATAACGTATAACGTAATACGTATAACGTATAACGTATAACGTATAACGTATAACGTATAACGTATAACGTATAACGTATAACGTATAACGTATAACGTATAACGTATAACGTATAACGTATAACGTTTAAAGTATAACGTATAACGTATAACGTATAACGTATAACGTATAACGTATAACGTAATACGTATAACGTATAACGTATAACGTATAACGTATAACGTATAACGTATAACGTATAACGTATAACGTATAACGTATAACGTATAACGTATAACGTATAACGTATAACATATAACGTATAACCTATAACAAATAACGTATAACGTATAACGTATAACGTATAACGTACAACGTATAACGTATAACGTATAACGTATAACGTTTAAAGTATAACGTATAACGTATAACGTACAACGTATAACGTATAACGTATAACGTATAACGTATAAAGTATAACGTATACCGTATAAAGTATAACGTATAACGTATAACGTCTAACGTGTAACGTATAACGTATAACGTATAACGTATAACGTATAACGTATAACGTATAACGTATAACGTATAACGTATAACGTATAACGTATAACGTATAACGTATAACGTATAACGTATAAGGTATAACGTATAACGTATAACGTATAACGTATAACGTATAACGTATAACGTATAACGTATAACGTATAACGTATAACGTATAACGTATAACGTATAACGTATAACGTATAAGGTATAACGTATAACGTATAACGTATAACGTATAACGTATAACGTATAACGTATAACGTATAACGTATAACGTATAACGTATAACGTATAACGTATAACGTATAACGTATAACGTATAACGTATAAACGTATAACGTATAACGTATAACGTATAACGTATAACGTATAACGTATAACGTATAACGTATAACGTATAACGTATAACGTATATCGTATAACGTATAACGTATAACGTATAACGTATAACGTATAACGTATAACGTATAACGTATAACGTATAACGTATAACGTATAACGTATAACGTATAACGTATAACGTATAACGTATAACGTATAACGTATAACGTATAACGTATAACGTATAACGTATAACGTATAACGTATAACGTATAACGTATAACGTATAACGTATAACGTATAACGTATAACGTATAACGTATAACGTATAACGTATAACGTATAACGTATAACGTATAACGTATAACGTATAACGTATAACGTATAACGTGTAACGTATAACGTGTAACGTATAACGTGTAACGTATAACGTATAACGTATAACGTATAACGTATAACGTATAACGTATAACGTATAACGTATAACGTATAACGTATAACGTATAACGTATAACGTATAACGTATAACGTATAACGTATAACGTATAACGTATAATGTATAACGTATAACGTATAACGCATAACCTATAACAAATAACGTATAACGTATAATGTTTAACGTATAACGTATAACCTATAACAAATAACGTATAACGTATAACGTATAACGTATAACGTATAACGTATAACGTATAACGTATAACGTATAACGTATAACGTATAACGTATAACGTATAACGTATAACGTATAACGTATAACGTATAACGTATAACGTATAACGTATAACGTATAACGTATAACGTATAACGTATAACGTATAACGTATAACGTATAACGTATAACGTATAACGTATAACGTATAACGTATAACGTATAACGTATAACGTATTACGTATACGTTACGTTATACGTTATACGTTATACGTTATACGTTATACGTTATACGTTATACGTTATACGTTATACGTTATACGTTATACGTTATACGTTATACGTTATACGTTATACGTTATACGTTATACGTTATACGTTATACGTTATACGTTATACGTTATACGTTATACGTTATACGTTATACGTTATACGTTATACGTTATACGTTATACGTTATACGTTATACGTTATACGTTATTTGTTATAGGTTATACGTTATACGTTAAACATTATACGTTATACGTTATTTGTTATAGGTTATGCGTTATACGTTATACGTTATACATTATACGTTATACGTTATACGTTATACGTTATACGTTATACGTTATACGTTATACGTTATACGTTATACGTTATACGTTATACGTTATACGTTATACGTTATACGTTATACGTTATACGTTATACGTTATACGTTACACGTTATACGTTACACGTTATACGTTACACGTTATACGTTATACGTTATACGTTATACGTTATACGTTATACGTTATACGTTATACGTTATACGTTATACGTTATACGTTATACGTTATACGTTATACGTTATACGTTATACGTTATACGTTATACGTTATACGTTATACGTTATACGTTATACGTTATACGTTATACGTTATACGTTATACGTTATACGTTATACGTTATACGTTATACGTTATACGTTATACGTTATACGTTATACGTTATACGTTATACGTTATACGTTATACGTTATACGTTATACGTTATACGTTATACGTTATACGATATACGTTATACGTTATACGTTATACGTTATACGTTATACGTTATACGTTATACGTTATACGTTATACGTTATACGTTATACGTTTTACGTTATACGTTATACGTTATACGTTATACGTTATACGTTATACGTTATACGTTATACGTTATACGTTATACGTTATACGTTATACGTTATACGTTATACGTTATACGTTATACGTTATACCTTATACGTTATACGTTATACGTTATACGTTATACGTTATACGTTATACGTTATACGTTATACGTTATACGTTATACGTTATACGTTATACGTTATACGTTATACGTTATACCTTATACGTTATACGTTATACGTTATACGTTATACGTTATACGTTATACGTTATACGTTATACGTTATACGTTATACGTTATACGTTATACGTTATACGTTATACGTTATACGTTACACGTTAGACGTTATACGTTATACGTTATACTTTATACGGTATACGTTATACTTTATACGTTATACGTTATACGTTATACGTTATACGTTGTACGTTATACGTTATACGTTATACTTTAAACGTTATACGTTATACGTTATACGTTATACGTTGTACGTTATACGTTATACGTTATACGTTATACGTTATTTGTTATAGGTTATACGTTATATGTTATACGTTATACGTTATACGTTATACGTTATACGTTATACGTTATACGTTATACGTTATACGTTATACGTTATACGTTATACGTTATACGTTATACGTTATACGTATTACGTTATACGTTATACGTTATACGTTATACGTTATACGTTATACGTTATACTTTAAACGTTATACGTTATACGTTATACGTTATACGTTATACGTTATACGTTATACGTTATACGTTATACGTTATACGTTATACGTTATACGTTATACGTTATACGTTATACGTATTACGTTATACGTTATACGTTATACGTTATACGTTATACGTTATACGTTATACGTTATACTTTAAACGTTATACGTTATACGTTATACGTTATACGTTATACGTTATACGTTATACGTTATACGTTATACGTTATTTGTTATAGGTTATACGTTATATGTTATACGTTATACGTTATACGTTATACGTTATACGTTATACGTTATACGTTATACGTTATACGTTATACGTTATACGTTATACGTTATACGTTATACGTTATACGTTATACGTTATACGTTATACGTTATACGTTATACGTTATACGTTATACGTTATACGTTATACGTTATACGTTATACGTTATACGTTATACGTTATACGTTATACGTTATACGTTATACGTTATACGTTATTCGTTATACGTATTACGTTATACGTTATACGTTATACGTTATACGTTATACGTTATACGTTATACTTTAAACGTTATACGTTATACGTTATACGTTATACGTTATACGTTATACGTTATACGTTATACGTTATACGTTATACGTTATACGTTATACGTTATACGTTATACGTTATACGTTATACGTTATACGTTATACGTTATACGTTATACGTTATACGTTATACGTTATACGTTATACGTTATACGTTATACGTTATACGTTATACGTTATACGTTATACGTTAAACGTTATACGTTATACGTTATACGTTATACGTTATACGTTATACGTTATACGTTATACGTTATACGTTATACGTTATACGTTATACGTTATACGTTATACGTTATACGTTATACGTTATACGTTATACGTTATACGTTAAACGTTATACGTTATACGTTATACGTTATACGTTATACGTTATACGTTATACGTTATACGTTATTTGTTATAGGTTATACGTTATACGTTAAACATTATACGTTATACGTTATTTGTTATAGGTTATAAGTTATACGTTATACGTTATACATTATACGTTATACGTTAAACATTATACGTTATACGTTATTTGTTATAGGTTATACGTTATACGTTATACGTTATACGTTATACGTTATACGTTATACGTTATACGTTATACGTTATACGTTATACGTTATACGTTATACGTTATACGTTATACGTTATACGTTATACGTTATACGTTATACGTTATACGTTATACGTTATACGTTATACGTTATACGTTATACGTTATACGTTATACGTTATACGTTATACGTTATACGTTATACGTTATACGTTATACGTTATACGTTATACGTTATACGTTATACGTTATACGTTATACGTTATACGTTATACGTTATACGTTATACGTTATACGTTATACGTTATACGTTATACGTTATACGTTATACGTTATACGTTATACGTTATACGTTATACGTTATACGTTATACGTTATACGTTATACGTTATACGTTATACGTTATACGTTATACGTTATACGTTATACGTTAGACGTTATACGTTATACGTATTACGTTATACGTTATACGTTATACGTTATACGTTATACGTTATACGTTATACGATATACGTTATACGTTATACGTTATACGTTATACGTTATACGTATTACGTTATACGTTATACGTTATACGTTATACGTTATACGTTATACGTTATACGTTATACTTTAAACGTTACACGTTATACGTTATACGTTATACGTTATACGTTATACGTTATACGTTATACGTTATACGTTATACGTTATACGTCATACGTTATACGTATTACGTTATACGTTATACGTTATACGTTATACGTTATACGTTATACGTTATACGTTATACGTTATTTGTTATAGGTTATACGTTATACGTTATACGTTATACGTTATACGTTATACGTTATACGTATTACGTTATACGTTATACGTTATACGTCATACGTTATACGTTATACGTTATACGTTATACGTTATACGTTATACGTTATACGTTATACGTTATACGTTATACGTTATACGTTATACGTTATACGTTATACGTTATACGTTATACGTTATACGTTATACGTTATACGTTATACGTTATACGTTATACGTTATACGTTATACGTTATACGTTATACGTTATACGTTATACGTTATACGTTATACGTTATACGTTATACGTTATACGTTATACGTTATACGTTATACGTTATACGTTATACGTTATACGTTATACGTTATACGTTATACGTTATACGTTATACGTTATACGTTATACGTTATACGTTATACGTATTACGTTATACGTTATACGTTATACGTTATACGTTATACGTTATACGTTATACTTTAAACGTTATACGTTATACGTTATACGTTATACGTTATACGTTATACGTTATACGTTATACGTTATACGTTATACGTTATACGTTATACGTTATACGTTATACGTTATACGTTATACGTTATACGTTATACGTTATACGTTATACGTTATACGTTATACGTTATACGTTATACGTTATACGTTATACGTTATACGTTATACGTTATACGTTATACGTTATACGTTATACGTTATACGTTATACGTTATACGTTATACGTATTACGTTATACGTTATACGTTATACGTTATACGTTATACGTTATACGTTATACGTTATACGTTATACGTTATACGTTATACGTTATACGTTATACGTTATACGTTATTTGTTATAGGTTATACGTTATACGTTATACGTTATACGTTATACGTTATACGTTATACGTATTACGCTATACGTTATACGTTATACGTTATACGTTATACGTTATACGTTATACGTTATACGTTATACGTTATACGTTATACGTTATACGTTATACGTTATACGTTATACGTTATACGTTATACGTTATACGTTATACGTTATACGTTATACGTTATACGTTATTTGTTATAGGTTATACGTTATACGTTATACGTTATACGTTATACGTTATACGTTATACGTTATACGTTATACGTTATACGTTATACGTTATACGTTATACGTTATACGTTATACGTTATACGTTATACGTTATACGTTATACGTTATACGTTATACGTTATACGTTATACGTTATACGTTATACGTTATACGTTATACGTTATACGTTATACGTTATACGTTCTACGTTATACGTTGTACGTTATACGTTATACGTTATACGTTATACGTTATACGTTATACGTTATACGTTATACGTTATACGTTATACGTATTACGTTATACGTTATACGTTATACGTTATACGTTATACGTTATACGTTATACGTTATACTTTAAACGTTATACGTTATACGTTATACGTTATACGTTATACGTTATACGTTATACGTTATACGTTATACGTTATACGTTATACGTTATACGTTATACGTTATACGTTATACGTTATACGTTATACGTTATACGTTATACGTTATACGTTATACGTTATACGTTATACGTTATACGTTATACGTTATACGTTATACGTTATACGTTATACGTTATACGTTATACGTTATACGTTATACGTTATACGTTATACGTTATACGTTATACGTTATACGTTATACGTTATACGTATTACGTTATACGTTATACGTTATACGTTATACGTTATACGTTATACGTTATACGTTATACTTTAAACGTTATACGTTATACGTTATACGTTATACGTTATACGTTATACGTTATACGTTATACGTTATACGTTATACGTTATACGTTATACGTTATACGTTATACGTTATACGTTATACGTTATACGTTATACGTTATACGTTATACGTTATACGTTATACGTTATACGTTATACGTTATACGTTATACGTTATACGTTATACGTTATACGTTATACGTTATACGTTATACGTTATACGTTATACGTTATACGTTATACGTTATACGTTATACGTTATACGTTATACGCTATACGTTATACGTTATACGTTATACGTTATACGTTATACGTTATACGTTATACGTTATACGTTATACGTTATACGTTATACGTTATACGTTATACGTTATACGTTATACGTTATACGTTATACGTTAGACGTTATACGTTATACGTTATACGTTATACGTTATACGTTATACGTTATACGTTATACGTTATACGTTACACGTTATACGTTATACGTTATACGTTATACGTTATACGTTATACGTTATACGTTATACGTTATACGTTATACGTTATACGTTATACGTTATACGTTATACGTTATACGTTATACGTTATACGTATTACGTTATACGTTATACGTTATACGTTATACGTTATACGTTATACGTTATACGTTATACTTTAAACGTTATACGTTATACGTTATACGTTATACGTTATACGTTATACGTTATACGTTATACGTTATACGTTATTTGTTATAGGTTATACGTTATATGTTATACGTTATACGTTATACGTTATACGTTATACGTTATACGTTATACGTTATACGTTATACGTTATACGTTATACGTTATACGTTATACGTTATACGTTATACGTTATACGTTATACGTTATACGTTATACGTTATACGTTATACGTTATACGTTATACGTTATACGTTATACGTTATACGTTATTCGTTATACGTATTACGTTATACGTTATACGTTATACGTTATACGTTATACGTTATACGTTATACTTTAAACGTTATACGTTATACGTTATACGTTATACGTTATACGTTATACGTTATACGTTATACGTTATACGTTATACGTTATACGTTATACGTTATACGTTATACGTTATACGTTATACGTTATACGTTATACGTTATACGTTATACGTTATACGTTATACGTTATACGTTATACGTTATACGTTATACGTTATACGTTATACGTTATACGTTATACGTTATACGTTATACGTTATACGTTATACGTTATACGTTATACGTTATACGTTATACGTTATACGTTATACGTTATACGTTATACGTATTACGTTATACGTTATACGTTATACGTTATACGTTATACGTTATACGTTATACGTTATACTTTAAACGTTATACGTTATACGTTATACGTTATACGTTATACGTTATACGTTATACGTTATACGTTATACGTTATTTGTTATAGGTTATACGTTATATGTTATACGTTATACGTTATACGTTATACGTTATACGTTATACGTTATACGTTATACGTTATACGTTATACGTTATACGTTATACGTTATACGTTATACGTTATACGTTATACGTTATACGTTATACGTTATACGTTATACGTTATACGTTATACGTTATACGTTATACGTTATACGTTATACGTTATTCGTTATACGTATTACGTTATACGTTATACGTTATACGTTATACGTTATACGTTATACGTTATACTTTAAACGTTATACGTTATACGTTATACGTTATACGTTATACGTTATACGTTATACGTTATACGTTATACGTTATACGTTATACGTTATACGTTATACGTTATACGTTATACGTTATACGTTATACGTTATACGTTATACGTTATACGTTATACGTTATACGTTATACGTTATACGTTATACGTTATACGTTATACGTTATACGTTATACGTTATACGTTATACGTTATACGTTATACGTTATACGTTATACGTTATACGTTATACGTTATACGTTATACGTTATACGTTATACGTTATACGTTATACGTTATACGTTATACGTTATACGTTATACGTTATACGTTATACGTTATACGTTATACGTTATACGTTATACGTTATACGTTATACGTTATACGTTATACGTTATACGTTATACGTTATACGTTATACGTTATACGTTATACGTTATACGTTATACGTTATACGTTATACGTTATACGTTATACGTTATACGTTATACGTTAGACGTTATACGTTATACGTTATACGTTATACGTTATACGTTATACGTTATACGTTATACGTTATACGTTATACGTTATACGTTATACGTTATACGTTATACGTTATACGTTATACGTTATACGTATTACGTTATACGTTATACGTTATACGTTATACGTTATACGTTATACGTTATACGTTATACTTTAAACGTTATACGTTATACGTTATACGTTATACGTTATACGTTATACGTTATACGTTATACGTTATACGTTATACGTTATACGTCATACGTTATACGTATTACGTTATACGTTATACGTTATACGTTATACGTTATACGTTATACGTTATACGTTATACGTTATTTGTTATAGGTTATACGTTATACGTTATACGTTATACGTTATACGTTATACGTTATACGTATTACGTTATACGTTATACGTTATACGTCATACGTTATACGTTATACGTTATACGTTATACGTTATACGTTATACGTTATACGTTATACGTTATACGTTATACGTTATACGTTATACGTTATACGTTATACGTTATACGTTATACGTTATACGTTATACGTTATACGTTATACGTTATACGTTATACGTTATACGTTATACGTTATACGTTATACGTTATACGTTATACGTTATACGTTATACGTTATACGTTATACGTTATACGTTATACGTTATACGTTATACGTTATACGTTATACGTTATACGTTATACGTTATACGTTATACGTTATACGTTATACGTTATACGTTATACGTATTACGTTATACGTTATACGTTATACGTTATACGTTATACGTTATACGTTATACTTTAAACGTTATACGTTATACGTTATACGTTATACGTTATACGTTATACGTTATACGTTATACGTTATACGTTATACGTTATACGTTATACGTTATACGTTATACGTTATACGTTATACGTTATACGTTATACGTTATACGTTATACGTTATACGTTATACGTTATACGTTATACGTTATACGTTATACGTTATACGTTATACGTTATACGTTATACGTATTACGTTATACGTTATACGTTATACGTTATACGTTATACGTTATACGTTATACGTTATACGTTATACGTTATACGTTATACGTTATTTGTTATAGGTTATACGTTATACGTTATACGTTATACGTTATACGTTATACGTTATACGTATTACGCTATACGTTATACGTTATACGTTATACGTTATACGTTATACGTTATACGTTATACGTTATACGTTATACGTTATACGTTATACGTTATACGTTATACGTTATACGTTATACGTAATACGTTATACGTTATACGTTATACGTTATACGTTATTTGTTATAGGTTATACGTTATATGTTATACGTTATACGTTATACGTTATACGTTATACGTTATACGTTATACGTTATACGTTATACGTTATACGTTATACGTTATACGTTATACGTTATACGTTATACGTTATACGTTATACGTTATACGTTATACGTTATACGTTATACGTTATACGTTATACGTTATACGTTATACGTTATACGTTATACGTTATACGTTATACGTTATACGTTCTACGTTATACGTTGTACGTTATACGTTATACGTTATACGTTATACGTTATACGTTATACGTTATACGTTATACGTTATACGTTATACGTATTACGTTATACGTTATACGTTATACGTTATACGTTATACGTTATACGTTATACTTTAAACGTTATACGTTATACGTTATACGTTATACGTTATACGTTATACGTTATACGTTATACGTTATACGTTATACGTTATACGTTATACGTTATACGTTATACGTTATACGTTATACGTTATACGTTATACGTTATACGTATTACGTTATACGTTATACGTTATACGTTATACGTTATACGTTATACGTTATACGTTATACGTTATACGTTATACGTTATACGTTATACGTTATACGTTATACGTTATACGTTATACGTTATACGTTATACGTTATACGTTATACGTTATACGTTATACGTTATACGTTATTTGTTATAGGTTTACGTTATACGTTATACGTTATACGTTATACGTTATACGTTATACGTTATACGTTATACGTTATACGTTATACGTTATACGTTATACGTTATACGTTATACGTTATACGTTATACGTTATACGTTATACGTTATACGTTATACGTTATACGTTATACGTTATACGTTATACGTTATACGTTATACGTTATACGTTATACGTTATACGTTATACGTTATACGTTATACGTTATACGTTATACGTTATACGTTATACGTTATACGTTAGACGTTATACGTTATACGTATTACGTTATACGTTATACGTTATACGTTATACGTTATACGTTATACGTTATACGTTATACGTTATACGTTATACGTTATACGTTATACGTTATACGTTATACGTTATACGTCATACGTTATACGTATTACGTTATACGTTATACATTATACGTTATACGTTATACGTTATACGTTATACGTTACACGTTATACGTTATACGTTATACGTTATACGTTATACGTTATACGTTATACGTTATACGTTATACGTTAGACGTTTAACGTTATACGTTATACTTTATACGGTATACGTTATACTTTATACGTTATACGTTATACGTTATACGTTATACGTTATACGTTATACGTTATACGTTATACGTTATACGTTATACGTTATACGTTATTTGTTATAGGTTTACGTTATACGTTATACGTTATACGTCATACGTTATACGTTATACGTTATACGTTATACGTTATACGTTATACGTTATACGTTATACGTTATACGTTATACGTTATACGTTATACGTTATACGTTATACGTTATACGTTATACGTTATACGTTATACGTTATACGTTATACGTTATACGTTATACGTTATACGTTAGACGTTATACGTTATACGTATTACGTTATACGTTATACGTTATACGTTATACGTTATACGTTATACGTTATACGTTATACGTTATACGTTATACGTTATACGTTATTTGTTATAGGTTATACGTTATACGTTATACGTTATACGTTATACGTTATACGTTATACGTTATACGTTATACGTTATACGTTATACGTTATACGTTATACGTTATACGTTATACGTTATACGTATTACGTTATACGTTATACGTTATACGTTATACGTTATACGTTATACGTTATACGTTATACGTTATACGTTATACGTTATACGTTATACGTTATACGTTATACGTTATACGTTATACGTTATACGTTATACGTTATACGTTATACGTTATACGTTATACGTTATACGTTATACGTTATACGTTATACGTTATACGTTATACGTTATACGTTATACGTTATACGTTATACGTTATACGTTATACGTTATACGTTATACGTTATACGTTATACGTTATACGTTATACGTTATACGTTATACGTTAGACGTTATACGTTATACGTTATACTTTATACGTTATACGTTATACGTTATACGTTATACGTTATACGTTATACGTTATTTGTTATAGGTTATACGTTATATGTTATACGTTATACGTTATACGTTATACGTTATACGTTATACGTTATACGTTATACGTTATACGTTATACGTTATACGTTATACGTTATACGTTATACGTTATACGTTATACGTTATACGTTATACGTTATACGTTATACGTTATACGTTATACGTTATACGTTATTTGTTATAGGTTTACGTTATACGTTATACGTTATACGTCATACGTTATACGTTATACGTTATACGTTATACGTTATACGTTATACGTTATACGTTATACGTTATACGTTATACGTTATACGTTATACGTTATACGTTATACGTTATACGTTATACGTTATACGTTATACGTTATACGTTATACGTTATACGTTATACGTTATACGTTATACGTTATACGTTAGACGTTATACGTTATACGTATTACGTTATACGTTATACGTTATACGTTATACGTTATACGTTATACGTTATACGTTATACGTTATACGTTATACGTTATACGTTATACGTTATACGTTATACGTTATACGTTATACGTTATACGTTATACGTTATACGTTATACGTTATACGTTATACGTTATAGGTATATGTTATACGTTATACGTTATACGTTATACGTTATACGTTATACGTTATACGTTATACGTTATACGTTATACGTTATACGTTATACGTTACACGTAATACGTTATACGTTATACGTTATACGTTATACGTTATACGTTATACGTTATACGTTATACGTTATACGTTATACGTTATACGTTATACGTTATACGTTATACGTTATACGTTATTTGTTATAGGTTATACGTTATATGTTATACGTTATACGTTATACGTTATACGTTATACGTTATACGTTATACGTTATACGTTATACGTTATACGTTATACGTTATACGTTATACGTTGTACGTTATACGTTATACGTTATACGTTATACGTTATACGTTATACGTTATACGTTATACGTTATACGTTATACGTTATACGTTATACATTATACGTTATACGTTATACGTTATACGTTATACGTTATACGTTATACGTTAGACGTTATACGTTATACGTATTACGTTATACGTTATACGTTATACGTTATACGTTATACGTTATACGTTATACGTTATACGTTATACGTTATACGTTATACGTTATACGTTATACGTTATACGTTATACGTCATACGTTATACGTATTACGTTATACGTTATACATTATACGTTATACGTTATACGTTATACGTTATACGTTACACGTTATACGTTATACGTTATACGTTATACGTTATACGTTATACGTTATACGTTATACGTTATACGTTAGACGTTTAACGTTATACGTTATACTTTATACGGTATACGTTATACTTTATACGTTATACGTTATACGTTATACGTTATACGTTATACGTTATACGTTATACGTTATACGTTATACGTTATACGTTATACGTTATTTGTTATAGGTTTACGTTATACGTTATACGTTATACGTCATACGTTATACGTTATACGTTATACGTTATACGTTATACGTTATACGTTATACGTTATACGTTATACGTTATACGTTATACGTTATACGTTATACGTTATACGTTATACGTTATACGTTATACGTTATACGTTATACGTTATACGTTATACGTTATACGTTATACGTTAGACGTTATACGTTATACGTATTACGTTATACGTTATACGTTATACGTTATACGTTATACGTTATACGTTATACGTTATACGTTATACGTTATACGTTATACGTTATTTGTTATAGGTTATACGTTATACGTTATACGTTATACGTTATACGTTATACGTTATACGTTATACGTTAAACGTTATACGTTATACGTTATACGTTATACGTTATACGTTATACGTTATACGTATTACGTTATACGTTATACGTTATACGTTATACGTTATACGTTATACGTTATACGTTATACGTTATACGTTATACGTTATACGTTATACGTTATTTGTTATAGGTTTACGTTATACGTTATACGTTATACGTTATACGTTATACGTTATACGTTATACGTTATACGTTATACGTTATACGTTATACGTTATACGTTATACGTTATACGTTATACGTTATACGTTATACGTTATACGTTATACGTTATACGTTATACGTTATACGTTATACGTTATACGTTATACGTTATACGTTATACGTTATACGTTATACGTTATACGTTAGACGTTATACGTTATACGTTATACTTTATACGTTATACGTTATACGTTATACGTTATACGTTATACGTTATACGTTATTTGTTATAGGTTATACGTTATACGTTATACGTTATACGTTATACGTTATACGTTATACGTTATACGTTATACGTTATACGTTATACGTTATACGTTATACGTTATACGTTATACGTTATACGTTATACGTTATACGTTATACGTTATACGTTATACGTTATACGTTATACGTTATACGTTATACGTTATACGTTATACGTTATACGTTATTTGTTATAGGTTTACGTTATACGTTATACGTTATACGTCATACGTTATACGTTATACGTTATACGTTATACGTTATACGTTATACGTTATACGTTATACGTTATACGTTATACGTTATACGTTATACGTTATACGTTATACGTTATACGTTATACGTTATACGTTATACGTTATACGTTATACGTTATACGTTATACGTTATACGTTATACGTTAGACGTTATACGTTATACGTATTACGTTATACGTTATACGTTATACGTTATACGTTATACGTTATACGTTATACGTTATACGTTATACGTTATACGTTATACGTTATACGTTATACGTTATACGTTATACGTTATACGTTATACGTTATACGTTATACGTTATACGTTATACGTTATTTGTTATAGGTTATACGTTATATGTTATACGTTATACGTTATACGTTATACGTTATACGTTATACGTTATACGTTATACGTTATACGTTATACGTTATACGTTATACGTTACACGTAATACGTTATACGTTATACGTTATACGTTATACGTTATACGTTATACGTTATACGTTATACGTTATACGTTATACGTTATACGTTATACGTTATACGTTATACGTTATACGTTATTTGTTATAGGTTATACGTTATATGTTATACGTTATACGTTATACGTTATACGTTATACGTTATACGTTATACGTTATACGTTATACGTTATACGTTATACGTTATACGTTATACGTTGTACGTTATACGTTATACGTTATACGTTATACGTTATACGTTATACGTTATACGTTATACGTTATACGTTATACGTTATACGTTATACATTATACGTATTACGTTGTACGTTATACGTTATACGTTATACGTTATACGTTATACGTTATACGTTAAACGTTATACGTTATACGTTATACGTTATACGTTATACGTTATACGTTATACGTTATACGTTATACGTATTACGTTATACGTTATACGTTATACGTTATACGTTATACGTTATACGTTATACGTTATACGTTATACGTTATACGTTATACGTTATACGTTATACGTTATACGTTATACGTTATACGTTATACGTTATACGTTATACGTTATACGTTATACGTTATACGTTATACGTCACACGTTATACGTTAAACTTTATACGATATACGTTATACGTTATACGTTATACGTTATACGTTATACGTTATACGTTATACGCTATACGTTATACGTTTTACGTTATACGTTATACGTTATACGTTATACGTCACACGTTATACGTTATACTTTATACGATATACGTTATACGTTATACGTTATACGTTATACGTTATACATTATACGTTATACGTTATACGTTATACGGTATACGTTATACGTTATACGTTATACGTTATACGTTATACGTTATACGTTATACGTTATACGTTATACGTTATACGTTATACGTTATACGTTATACGTTATACGTTATACGTTATACGTTATACGTTATACGTCATACGTTATACGTATTACGTTATACGTTATACGTTATACGTTATACGTTATACGTTATACGTTATACGTTACACGTTATACGTTATACGTTATACGTTATACGTTATACGTTATACGTTATACGTTATACGTTATACGTTATACGTTAGACGTTATACGTTATACGTTATACTTTATACGGTATACGTTATACTTTATACGTTATACGTTATACGTTATACGTTATACGTTATACGTTATACGTTATACGTTATACGTTATACGTTATTTGTTATAGGTTTACGTTATACGTTATACGTTATACGTTATACGTTATACGTTATACGTTATACGTTATACGTTATACGTTATACGTTATACGTTATACGTTATACGTTATACGTTATACGTTATACGTTATACGTTATACGTTATACGTTGCACGTTATACGTTATACGTTATACGTTATACGTTATACGTTGCACGTTATACGTTATACGTTATACGTTATACGTTATACGTTATACGTTATACGTTATACGTTATACGTTATACGTTATACGTTATACGTTATACGTTATACGTTATACGTTATACGTTATACGTTATTTGTTATAGGTTATACGTTATACGTTATACGTTATACGTTATACGTTATACGTTATACGTTATACGTTATACGTTATACGTTATACGTCACACGTTATACGTTATACTTTATACGATATACGTTATACGTTATACGTTATACGTTATACGTTATACGTTATACGTTATACGTTATACGTTATTTGTTATAGGTTATACGTTATATGTTATACGTTATACGTTATACGTTATACGTTATACGTTATACGTTATACGTTATACGTTATACGTTATACGTTATACGTTATACGTTATACGTTATTTGTTATAGGTTATACGTTATATGTTATACGTTATACGTTATACGTTATACGTTATACGTTATACGTTATACGTTATACGTTATACGTTATACGTTATACGTTATACGTTATACGTTATACGTTATACGTAATACGTTATACGTTATACGTTATACGTTATACGTTATACGTTATACGTTATACGTTATACGTTATACGTTGTACGTTATACGTTATACGTTATACGTTATACGTTATACGTTATTTGTTATAGGTTATACGTTATATGTTATACGTTATACGTTATACGTTATACGTTATACGTTATACGTTATACGTTATACGTTATACGTTATACGTTATACGTTATACGTTATACGTTATACGTTATACGTTATACGTTATACGTTATACGTTATACGTTATACGTTATACGTTATACGTTATACGTTATACGTTATACGTTATACGTTATACGTTATACGTTATACGTATTACGTTATACGTTATACGTTATACGTTATACGTTATACGTTATACGTTATACGTTAAACGTTATACGTTATACGTTATACGTTATACGTTATACGTTATACGTTATACGTTATACGTTATACGTATTACGTTATACGTTATACGTTATACGTTATACGTTATACGTTATACGTTATACGTTATACGTTATACGTTATACGTTATACGTTATACGTTATACGTTATACGTTATACGTTATACGTTATACGTTATACGCCACACGTTATACGTTATACTTTACACGATATACGTTATACGTTATACGTTATACGTTATACGTTATACGTTATACGTTATACGTTATACGTTATACGTTATACGTTATACGTTATACGTTATACGTTATACGTTATACGTTATACGTTATACGTTATACGTTATACGTTATACGTTAGACGTTAAACGTTATACGTATTACGTTATACGTTATACGTTATACGTTATACGTTATACGTTATACGTTATACGTTATACGTTATACGTTGCACGTTATACGTTATACGTTATACGTTATACGTTATACGTTGCACGTTATACGTTATACGTTATACGTTATACGTTATACGTTATACGTTATACGTTATACGTTATACGTTATACGTTATACGTTATACGTTATACGTTATACGTTATACGTTATACGTTATACGTTATTTGTTATAGGTTATACGTTATACGTTATACGTTATACGTTATACGTTATACGTTATACGTTATACGTTATAGGTTATACGTTATACGTTATACGTTATACGTTATACGTTATACGTTATACGTTATACGTTCTACGTTATACGTTATACGTTATACGTTATACGTTATACCTTATACGTTATACGTTATACGTTATACGTTATACGTTATACGTTATACGTTATACGTTATACGTTATACGTTATACGTTATACGTTATACGTTATACGTTATTTGTTATAGGTTTACGTTATACGTTATACGTTATACGTTATACGTTATACGTTATACGTTATACGTTATACCTTATACGTTATACGTTATACGTTATACGTTATACGTTATACGTTATACGTTATACGTTATACGTTATACGTTATACGTTATACGTTATACGTTATACGTTATACGTTATACGTTATACGTTATACGTTATACGTTATACGTTATACGTTATACGTTAGACGTTATACGTTATACGTTATACTTTATACGTTATACGTTATACGTTATACGTTATACGTTATACGTTATACGTTATACGTTATTTGTTATAGGTTATACGTTATATGTTATACGTTATACGTTATACGTTATACGTTATACGTTATACGTTATACGTTATACGTTATACGTTATACGTTATACGTTATACGTTATACGTTATACGTTATACGTTATACGTTATACGTTATACGTTATACGTTATACGTTATACGTTATACGTTATACGTTATACGTTATTTGTTATAGGTTTACGTTATACGTTATACGTTATACGTCATACGTTATACGTTATACGTTATACGTTATACGTTATACGTTATACGTTATACGTTATACGTTATACGTTAGACGTTATACGTTATACGTATTACGATATACGTTATACGTTATACGTTATACGTTATACGTTATACGTTATACGTTATACGTTATACGTTATACGTTATACGTTATACGTTATACGTTATTTGTTATAGGTTATACGTTATATGTTATACGTTATACGTTATACGTTATACGTTATACGTTATACGTTATACGTTATACGTTATACGTTATACGTTATACGTTATACGTTATACGTTATACGTTATACGTTATACGTTATACCTTATACGTATTACGTTATACGTTATACGTTATACGTTATACGTTATACGTTATACGTTATACGTTAAACGTTATACGTTATACGTTATACGTTATACGTTATACGTTATACGTTATACGTTATACGTTATACGTATTACGTTATACGTTATACGTTATACGTTATACGTTATACGTTATACGTTATACGTTATACGTTATACGTTATACGTTATACGTTATACGTTATACGTTATACGTTATACGTTATACGTTATACGTTATACGTTATACGTTAGACGTTATACGTTATACGTATTACGTTATACGTTATACGTTATACGTTATACGTTATACGTTATACGTTATACGTTATACGTTATACGTTGCACGTTATGCGTTATACGTTATACGTTATACGTTATACGTTGCACGTTATACGTTATACGTTATACGTTATACGTTATACGTTATACGTTATACGTTATACGTTATACGTTATACGTTATACGTTATACGTTATACGTTATACGTTATACGTTATACGTTATACGTTATACGTTATTTGTTATAGGTTATACGTTATACGTTATACGTTATACGTTATACGTTATACGTTATACGTTATACGTTATACGTTATACGTTATACGTCACACGTTATACGTTATACTTTATACGATATACGTTATACGTTATACGTTATACGTTATACGTTATACGTTATACGTTATACGTTATACGTTATACGTTATACGTTATTTGTTATAGGTTATACGTTATATGTTATACGTTATACGTTATACGTTATACGTTATACGTTATACGTTATACATTATACGTTATACGTTATACGTTATACGTTATACGTTATACGTTATTTGTTATAGGTTATACGTTATATGTTATACGTTATACGTTATACGTTATACGTTATACGTTATACGTTATACGTTATACGTTATACGTTATACGTTATACGTTATACGTTATACGTTATACGTTATACGTAATACGTTATACGTTATACGTTATACGTTATACGTTATACGTTATACGTTATACGTTATACGTTATACGTTGTACGTTATACGTTATACGTTATACGTTATACGTTATACGTTATTTGTTATAGGTTATACGTTATATGTTATACGTTATACGTTATACGTTATACGTTATACGTTATACGTTATACGTTATACGTTATACGTTATACGTTATACGTTATACGTTATACGTTATACGTTATACGTTATACGTTATACGTTATACGTTATACGTTATACGTTATACGTTATACGTTATATGTTATACGTTATACGTTATACGTTATACGTTATACGTTATACGTTATACGTATTACGTTATACGTTATACGTTATACGTTATACGTTATACGTTATACGTTATACGTTAAACGTTATACGTTATACGTTATACGTTATACGTTATACGTTATACGTTATACGTTATACGTTATACGTATTACGTTATACGTTATACGTTATACGTTATACGTTATACGTTATACGTTATACGTTATACGTTATACGTTATACGTTATACGTTATACGTTATACGTTATACGTTATACGTCACACGTTATACGTTATACTTTATACGATATACGTTATACGTTATACGTTATACGTTATACGTTATACGTTATACGTTATACGTTATACGTTATACGTTATACGTTATACGTTATACGTTATACGTTATACGTTATACGTTATACGTTATACGTTATACGTTATACGTTATACGTTATACGTTAGACGTTAAACGTTATACGTATTACGTTATACGTTATACGTTATACGTTATACGTTATACGTTATACGTTATACGTTATACGTTATACGTTGCACGTTATACGTTATACGTTATACGTTATACGTTATACGTTGCACGTTATACGTTATACGTTATACGTTATACGTTATACGTTATACGTTATACGTTATACGTTATACGTTATACGTTATACGTTATACGTTATACGTTATACGTTATACGTTATACGTTATACGTTATTTGTTATAGGTTATACGTTATACGTTATACGTTATACGTTATACGTTATACGTTATACGTTATACGTTATAAGTTATACGTTATACGTTATACGTTATACGTTATACGTTATACGTTATACGTTATACGTTCTACGTTATACGTTATACGTTATACGTTATACGTTATACGTTATACGTTATACGTTATACGTTATACGTTATACGTTATACGTTATACGTTATACGTTATACGTTATACGTTATACGTTATTTGTTATAGGTTTACGTTATACGTTATACGTTATACGTTATACGTTATACGTTATACGTTATACGTTATACGTTATACGTTATACGTTATACGTTATACGTTATACGTTATACGTTATACGTTATACGTTATACGTTATACGTTATACGTTATACGTTATACGTTATACGTTATACGTTATACGTTATACGTTATACGTTATACGTTATACGTTATACGTTATACGTTATACGTTATACGTTAGACGTTATACGTTATACGTTATACTTTATACGTTATACGTTATACGTTATACGTTATACGTTATACGTTATACGTTATTTGTTATAGGTTATACGTTATATGTTATACGTTATACGTTATACGTTATACGTTATACGTTATACGTTATACGTTATACGTTATACGTTATACGTTATACGTTATACGTTATACGTTATACGTTATACGTTATACGTTATACGTTATACGTTATACGTTATACGTTATACGTTATACGTTATACGTTATTTGTTATAGGTTTACGTTATACGTTATACGTTATACGTCATACGTTATACGTTATACGTTATACGTTATACGTTATACGTTATACGTTATACGTTATACGTTATACGTTAGACGTTATACGTTATACGTATTACGATATACGTTATACGTTATACGTTATACGTTATACGTTATACGTTATACGTTATACGTTATACGTTATACGTTATACGTTATACGTTATACGTTATACGTTATACGTTATACGTTATACGTTATACGTTATACGTTATACGTTATACGTTATACGTTATACGTTATACGTTATACGTTATACGTTATACGTTATACGTATTACGTTATACGTTATACGTTATACGTTATACGTTATACGTTATACGTTATACGTTATACGTTATACGTTATACGTTATACGTTATACGTTATACGTTATACGTTATACGTTATACGTTATACGTTATACGTTATACGTCACACGTTATACGTTAAACTTTATACGATATACGTTATACGTTATACGTTATACGTTATACGTTATACGTTATACGCTATACGTTATACGTTTTACGTTATACGTTATACGTTATACGTTATACGTCACACGTTATACGTTATACTTTATACGATATACGTTATACGTTATACGTTATACGTTATACGTTATACATTATACGTTATACGTTATACGTTATACGGTATACGTTATACGTTATACGTTATACGTTATACGTTATACGTTATACGTTATACGTTATACGTTATACGTTATACGGTATACGTTATACGTTATACGTTATACGTTATACGTTATACGTTATACGTTATACGTTATACGTTATACGTTATACGTTATACGTTATACGTTATACGTTATACGTTATACGTTATACGTTATACGTTATACGTCATACGTTATACGTATTACGTTATACGTTATACATTATACGTTATACGTTATACGTTATACGTTATACGTTACACGTTATACGTTATACGTTATACGTTATACGTTATACGTTATACGTTATACGTTATACGTTATACGTTATACGTTAGACGTTATACGTTATACGTTATACTTTATACGGTATACGTTATACTTTATACGTTATACGTTATACGTTATACGTTATACGTTATACGTTATACGTTATACGTTATACGTTATACGTTATTTGTTATAGGTTTACGTTATACGTTATACGTTATACGTTATACGTTATACGTTATACGTTATACGTTATACGTTATACGTTATACGTTATACGTTATACGTTATACGTTATACGTTATACGTTATACGTTATACGTTATACGTCATACGTTATACGTATTACGTTATACGTTATACATTATACGTTATACGTTATACGTTATACGTTATACGTTACACGTTATACGTTATACGTTATACGTTATACGTTATACGTTATACGTTATACGTTATACGTTATACGTTATACGTTAGACGTTATACGTTATACGTTATACATTATACGGTATACGTTATACTTTATACGTTATACGTTATACGTTATACGTTATAGTTATACGTTATACGTTATACGTTATACGTTATACGTTATACGTTATTTGTTATAGGTTTACGTTATACGTTATACGTTATACGTTATACGTTATACGTTATACGTTATACGTTATACGTTATACGTTATACGTTATACGTTATACGTTATACGTTATACGTTATACGTTATACGTATTACGTTATACGTTATACGTTATACGTTATACGTTATACGTTATACGTTATACGTTATACGTTATACGTTGCACGTTATACGTTATACGTTATACGTTATACGTTATACGTTGCACGTTATACGTTATACGTTATACGTTATACGTTATACGTTATACGTTATACGTTATACGTTATACGTTATACGTTATACGTTATACGTTATACGTTATACGTTATACGTTATACGTTATACGTTATACGTTATTTGTTATAGGTTATACGTTATACGTTATACGTTATACGTTATACGTTATACGTTATACGTTATACGTTATACGTTATACGTTATACGTTATACGTCACACGTTATACGTTATACTTTATACGATATACGTTATACGTTATACGTTATACGTTATACGTTATACGTTATACGTTATACGTTATACGTTATACGTTATACGTTATTTGTTATAGGTTATACGTTATATGTTATACGTTATACGTTATACGTTATACGTTATACGTTATACGTTATACGTTATACGTTATACGTTATACGTTATACGTTATACGTTATACGTTATACGTTATTTGTTATAGGTTATACGTTATATGTTATACGTTATACGTTATACGTTATACGTTATACGTTATTTGTTATAGGTTATACGTTATATGTTATACGTTATACGTTATACGTTATACGTAATACGTTATACGTTATACGTTATACGTTATACGTTATACGTTATACGTTATACGTTATACGTTATACGTTATACGTTATACGTTATACGTTATACGTTATACGTTATACGTTATACGTTATTTGTTATAGGTTATACGTTATATGTTATACGTTATACGTTATACGTTATACGTTATACGTTATACGTTATACGTTATACGTTATACGTTATACGTTATACGTTATACGTTATACGTTATACGTTATACGTTATACGTTATACGTTATACGTTATACGTTATACGTTATACGTTATACGTTATACGTTATACGTTATACGTTATACGTTATACGTTATACGCTATACGTTATACGTATTACGTTATACGTTATACGTTATACGTTATACGTTATACGTTATACGTTATACGTTAAACGTTATACGTTATACGTTATACGTTATACGTTATACGTTATACGTTATACGTTATACGTTATACGTATTACGTTATACGTTATACGTTATACGTTATACGTTATACGTTATACGTTATACGTTATACGTTATACGTTATACGTTATACGTTATACGTTATACGTTATACGTTATACGTTATACGTTATACGTTATACGTCACACGTTATACGTTATACTTTATACGATATACGTTATACGTTATACGTTATACGTTATACGTTATACGTTATACGTTATACGTTATACGTTATACGTTATACGTTATACGTTATACGTTATACGTTATACGTTATACGTTATACGTTATACGTTATACGTTATACGTTAGACGTTATACGTTATACGTATTACGTTATACGTTATACGTTATACGTTATACGTTATACGTTATACGTTATACGGTATACGTTATACGTTATACGTTATACGTTATACGTTATACGTTATACGTTATACGTTATACGTTATACGTTATACGTTATACGTTATTTGTTATAGGTTATACGTTATATGTTATACGTTATACGTTATACGTTATACGTTATACGTTATACGTTATACGTTATACGTTATACGTTATACGTTATACGTTATACGTTATACGTTATACGTTATACGTTATACGTTATACGTTATACGTTATACGTTATACGTTATACGTTATACGTTATACGTTATACGTTATACGTTATACGTTATTTGTTATAGGTTATACGTTATACGTTATACGTTATACGTTATACGTTATACGTTATACGTTATACGTTATAGGTTATACGTTATACGTTATACGTTAGACGTTATACGTTATACTTTATACGTTATACGTTCTACGTTATACGTTATACGTTATACGTTATACGTTATACGTTATACGTTATACGTTATACGTTATACGTTATACGTTATACGTTATACGTTATACGTTATACGTTATACGTTATACGTTATACGTTATACGTTATACGTTATTTGTTATAGGTTTACGTTATACGTTATACGTTATACGTTATACGTTATACGTTATACGTTATACGTTATACGTTATACGTTATACGTTATACGTTATACGTTATACGTTATACGTTATACGTTATACGTTATACGTTATACGTTATACGTTATACGTTATACGTTATACGTTATACGTTATACGTTATACGTTATACGTTATACGTTATACGTTATACGTTATACGTTATACGTTATACGTTATACGTTATACGTTATACGTTATACGTTATACGTTATACGTTATACGTTATACGTTATACGTTATACGTTATACGTTATACGTTATACGTTATACGTTAGACGTTATACGTTATACGTTATACTTTATACGTTATACGTTATACGTTATACGTTATACGTTATACGTTATACGTTATTTGTTATAGGTTATACGTTATATGTTATACGTTATACGTTATACGTTATACGTTATACGTTATACGTTATACGTTATACGTTATACGTTATACGTTATACGTTATACGTTATACGTTATACGTTATACGTTATACGTTATACGTTATACGTTATACGTTATACGTTATACGTTATACGTTATACGTTATACGTTATACGTTATTTGTTATAGGTTTACGTTATACGTTATACGTTATACGTCATACGTTATACGTTATACGTTATACGTTATACGTTATACGTTATACGTTATACGTTATACGTTATACGTTATACGTTGTACGTTATACGTTATACGTTATACGTTATACGTTATACGTTATACGTTATACGTTATACGTTATACGTTATACGTTATACGTTATACGTTATACGTTAGACGTTATACGTTATACGTATTACGTTATACGTTATACGTTATACGTTATACGTTATACGTTATACGTTATACGTTATACGTTATACGTTATACGTTATACGTTATAGGTTATACGTTATACGTTATACGTTATACGTTATACGTTATACGTTATACGTTATACGTTCCACGTTATACGTTATACGTTATACGTTATACGTTATACGTTATACGTTATACGTTATACGTTATACGTTATACGTTATACGTTATACGTTATACGTTATACGTTATACGTTATACGTTATACGTTATACGTTATACGTTATACGTTATACGTTATACGTTATACGTTATACGTTATACGTTATACGTTATTCGTTATACGTTATACGTTATACGTTATACGTTAGACGTTATACGTTATACGTTATACTTTATACGTTATACGTTATACGTTATACGTTATACGTTATACGTTATACGTTATTTGTTATAGGTTATACGTTATATGTTATACGTTATACGTTATACGTTATACGTTATACGTTATACGTTATACGTTATACGTTATACGTTATACGTTATACGTTATACGTTATACGTTATACGTTATACGTTATACGTTATACGTTATACGTTATACGTTATACGTTATTTGTTATAGGTTTACGTTATACGTTATACGTTATACGTCATACGTTATACGTTATACGTTATACGTTATACGTTATACGTTATACGTTATACGTTATACGTCACACGTTATACGTTAAACTTTATACGATATACGTTATACGTTATACGTTATACGTTATACGTTATACGTTATACGTTATACGTTATACGTTATACGTTATACGTTATACGTTATACGTTAGACGTTATACGTTATACGTTATACATTATACGGTATACGTTATACTTTATACGTTATACGTTATACGTTATACGTTATACGTTATAGTTATACGTTATACGTTATACGTTATACGTTATACGTTATACGTTATTTGTTATAGGTTTACGTTATACGTTATACGTTATACGTTATACGTTATACGTTATACGTTATACGTTATACGTTATACGTTATACGTTATACGTTATACGTTATACGTTATACGTTATACGTTATACGTATTACGTTATACGTTATACGTTATACGTTATACGTTATACGTTATACGTTATACGTTATACGTTATACGTTATACGTTATACGTTATACGTTATACGTTATTTGTTATAGGTTATACGTTATACGTTATACGTATTACGTTATACGTTATACGTTATACGTTATACGTTATACGTTATACGTTATACGTTAAACGTTATACGTTATACGTTATACGTTATACGTTATACGTTATACGTTATACGTTATACGTTATACGTATTACGTTATACGTTATACGTTATACGTTATACGTTATACGTTATACGTTATACGTTATACGTTATACGTTATACGTTATACGTTATACGTTATACGTTATACGTTATACGTTATACGTTATACGTTATACGTTATAGGTTATACGTTATACGTTATACGTTATACGTTATACGTTATACGTTATACGTTATACGTTCCACGTTATACGTTATACGTTATACGTTATACGTTATACGTTATACGTTATACGTTATACGTTATACGTTATACGTTATACGTTATACGTTATACGTTATACGTTATACGTTATACGTTATACGTTATACGTTATACGTTAAACGTTATACGTTATTTGTTATAGGTTTACGTTATACGTTATACGTTATACGTTATACGTTATACGTTATACGTTATACGTTATACGTTATACGTTATACGTTATACGTTATACGTTATACATTATACGTATTACGTTATACGTTATACGTTATACGTTATACGTTATACGTTATACGTTATACGTTAAACGTTATACGTTATACGTTATACGTTATACGTTATACGTTATACGTTATACGTTATACGTTATACGTATTACGTTATACGTTATACGTTATACGTTATACGTTATACGTTATACATTATACGTATTACGTTATACGTTATACGTTATACGTTATACGTTATACGTTATACGTTATACGTTAAACGTTATACGTTATACGTTATACGTTATACGTTATACGTTATACGTTATACGTTATACGTTATACGTATTACGTTATACGTTATACGTTATACGTTATACGTTATACGTTATACGTTATACGTTATACGTTATACGTTATACGTTATACGTTATACGTTATACGTTATACGTTATACGTTATACGTTATACGTTATACGTTATACGTTATACGTCACACGTTATACGTTAAACTTTATACGATATACGTTATACGTTATACGTTATACGTTATACGTTATACGTTATACGTTATACGCTATACGTTATACGTTTTACGTTATACGTTATACGTTATACGTTATACGTCACACGTTATACGTTATACTTTATACGATATACGTTATACGTCATACGTTATACGTTATACGTTATACATTATACGTTATACGTTATACGTTATACGTTATACGTTATACGTTATACGTTATACGTTATACGTTATACGTTATACGTTATACGCTATACGTTATACGTTTTACGTTATACGTTATACGTTATACGTTATACGTCACACGTTATACGTTATACGTTATACGTTATACGTCACACGTTATACGTTATACTTTATACGATATATGTTATACGTTATACGTTATACGTTATACGTTATACGTTATACGTTATACGTTATACGTTATACGTTATACGTTATACGTTATACGTTATACGTTATACGTTATACGTTATACGTTATTTGTTATAGGTTATACGTTATACGTATTACGTTATACGTTATACGTTATACGTTATACGTTATACGTTATACGTTATACGTTATACGTTAAACGTTGCACGTTATACGTTATACGTTATACGTTATACGTTATACGTTGCACGTTATACGTTATACGTTATACGTTATACGTTATACGTTATACGTTATACGTTATACGTTATACGTTATACGTTATACGTTATACGTTATACGTTATACGTTATACGTTATTTGTTATAGGTTATACGTTATACGTTATACGTTATACGTTATACGTTATACGTTATACGTTATACGTTATAGGTTATACGTTATACGTTATACGTTATACGTTATACGTTATACGTTATACGTTATACGTTCTACGTTATACGTTATACGTTATACGTTATACGTTATACGTTATACGTTATACGTTATACGTTATACGTTATACGTTATACGTTATACGTTATACGTTATACGTTATACGTTATACGTTATTTGTTATAGGTTTACGTTATACGTTATACGTTATACGTTATACGTTATACGTTATACGTTATACGTTATACGTTATACGTTATACGTTATACGTTATACGTTATACGTTATACGTTATACGTTATACGTTATACGTTATACGTTATACGTTATACGTTATACGTTATACGTTATACGTTATACGTTATACGTTATACGTTATACGTTATACGTTATACGTTAGACGTTATACGTTATACGTTATACTTTATACGTTATACGTTATACGTTATACGTTATACGTTATACGTTATACGTTATTTGTTATAGGTTATACGTTATATGTTATACGTTATACGTTATACGTTATACGTTATACGTTATACGTTATACGTTATACGTTATACGTTATACGTTATACGTTATACGTTATACGTTATACGTTATACGTTATACGTTATACGTTATACGTTATACGTTATACGTTATACGTTATACGTTATACGTTATTTGTTATAGGTTTACGTTATACGTTATACGTTATACGTCATACGTTATACGTTATACGTTATACGTTATACGTTATACGTTATACGTTATACGTTATACGTTATACGTTATACGTTATACGTTATACGTTATACGTTATACGTTATACGTTATACGTTATACGTTATACGTTATACGTTATACGTTATACGTTATACGTTATACGTTATACGTTATACGTTATACGTTATACGTTAGACGTTAGACGTTATACGTATTACGCTATACGTTATACGTTATACGTTATACGTTATACGTTATACGTTATACGTTATACGTTATACGTTATACGTTATACGTTATAGGTTATACGTTATACGTTATACGTTATACGTTATACGTTATACGTTATACGTTATACGTTCTACGTTATACGTTATACGTTATACGTTATACGTTATACGTTATACGTTATACGTTATACGTTATACGTTATACGTTATACGTTATACGTTATACGTTATACGTTATACGTTATACGTTATTTGTTATAGGTTTACGTTATACGTTATACGTTATACGTTATACGTTATACGTTATACGTTATACGTTATACGTTATACGTTATACGTTATACGTTATACGTTATACGTTATACGTTATACGTTATACGTTATACGTTATACGTTATACGTTATACGTTATACGTTATACGTTATACGTTATACGTTATACGTTATACGTTATACGTTATACGTTATACGTTATACGTTATACGTTATACGTTATACGTTATACGTTATACGTTATACGTTATACGTTATACGTTATACGTTATACGTTATACGTTATACGTTATACGTTATACGTTATACGTTATACGTTATACGTTATACGTTATACGTTATACGTTATACGTATTACGTTATACGTTATACGTTATACGTTATACGTTATACGTTATACGTTATACGTTAAACGTTATACGTTATACGTTATACGTTATACGTTATACGTTATACGTTATACGTTATACGTTATACGTATTACGTTATACGTTATACGTTATACGTTATACGTTATACGTTATACGTTATACGTTATACGTTATACGTTATACGTTATACGTTATACGTTATACGTTATACGTTATACGTTATACGTTATACGTTATACGTTATACGTTATACGTCACACGTTATACGTTAAACTTTATACGATATACGTTATACGTTATACGTTATACGTTATACGTTATACGTTATACGTTATACGTTATACGCTATACGTTATACGTTTTACGTTATACGTTATACGTTATACGTTATACGTCACACGTTATACGTTATACTTTATACGATATACGTTATACGTTATACGTTATACGTTATACGTTATACATTATACGTTATACGTTATACGTTATACGGTATACGTTATACGTTATACGTTATACGTTATACGTTATACGTTATACGTTATACGTTATACGTTATACGTTATACGTTATACGTTATACGTTGCACGTTATACGTTATACGTTATACGTTATACGTTATACGTTGCACGTTATACGTTATACGTTATACGTTATACGTTATACGTTATACGTTATACGTTATACGTTATACGTTATACGTTATACGTTATACGTTATACGTTATACGTTATACGTTATACGTTATTTGTTATAGGTTATACGTTATACGTTATACGTTATACGTTATACGTTATACGTTATACGTTATACGTTATAGGTTATACGTTATACGTTATACGTTATACGTTATACGTTATACGTTATACGTTATACGTTCTACGTTATACGTTATACGTTATACGTTATACGTTATACGTTATACGTTATACGTTATACGTTATACGTTATACGTTATACGTTATACGTTATACGTTATACGTTATACGTTATACGTTATACGTTATACGTTATTTGTTATAGGTTTACGTTATACGTTATACGTTATACGTTATACGTTATACGTTATACGTTATACGTTATACGTTATACGTTATACGTTATACGTTATACGTTATACGTTATACGTTATACGTTATACGTTATACGTTATACGTTATACGTTATACGTTATACGTTATACGTTATACGTTATACGTTATACGTTATACGTTATACGTTATACGTTGTACGTTATACGTTATACGTTATACGTTAGACGTTATACGTTATACGTTATACTTTATACGTTATACGTTATACGTTATACGTTATACGTTATACGTTATACGTTATTTGTTATAGGTTATACGTTATATGTTATACGTTATACGTTATACGTTATACGTTATACGTTATACGTTATACGTTATACGTTATACGTTATACGTTATACGTTATACGTTATACGTTATACGTTATACGTTATACGTTATACGTTATACGTTATACGTTATACGTTATACGTTATACGTTATACGTTATACGTTATACGTTATTTGTTATAGGTTTACGTTATACGTTATACGTTATACGTCATACGTTATACGTTATACGTTATACGTTATACGTTATACGTTATACGTTATACGTTATACGTTATACGTTAGACGTTATACGTTATACGTATTACGTTATACGTTATACGTTATACGTTATACGTTATACGTTATACGTTATACGTTATACGTTATACGTTATACGTTATACGTTATACGTTATACGTTATACGTTATACGTTATACGTTATACGTTATACGTTATACGTTATTTGTTATAGGTTATACGTTATATGTTATACGTTATACGTTATACGTTATACGTTATACGTTATACGTTATACGTTATACGTTATACGTTATACGTTATACGTTATACGTTATACGTTACACGTAATACGTTACACGTTATACGTTATACGTTATACGTTATACGTTATACGTTATACGTTATACGTTATACGTTATACGTTATACGTTATACGTTATACGTTATACGTTATACGTTATACGTTATACGTTATTTGTTATAGGTTATACGTTATATGTTATACGTTATACGTTATACGTTATACGTTATACGTTATACGTTATACGTTATACGTTATACGTTATACGTTATACGTTATACGTTATACGTTATACGTTATACGTTATACGTTATACGTTATACGTTATACGTTATACGTTATACGTTATACGTTATACGTTATACGTTATACGTTATACGTTATACGTTATACGTTATACGTTATACGTTATACGTTATACGTTATACGTTATACGTATTACGTTATACGTTATACGTTATACGTTATACGTTATACGTTATACGTTATACGTTAAACGTTATACGTTATACGTTATACGTTATACGTTATACGTTATACGTTATACGTTATACGTTGTACGTATTACGTTATACGTTATACGTTATACGTTATACGTTATACGTTATACGTTATACGTTATACGTTATACGTTATACGTTATACGTTATACGTTATACGTTATACGTTATACATTATACGTATTACGTTATACGTTATACGTTATACGTTATACGTTATACGTTATACGTTATACGTTAAACGTTATACGTTATACGTTATACGTTATACGTTATACGTTATACGTTATACGTTATACGTTATACGTATTACGTTATACGTTATACGTTATACGTTATACGTTATACGTTATACGTTATACGTTATACGTTATACGTTATACGTTATACGTTATACGTTATACGTTATACGTTATACGTTATACGTTATACGTTATACGTTATACGTTATACGTTATACGTTATACGTCACACGTTATACGTTAAACTTTATACGATATACGTTATACGTTATACGTTATACGTTATACGTTATACGTTATACGTTATACGCTATACGTTATACGTTTTACGTTATACGTTATACGTTATACGTTATACGTCACACGTTATACGTTATACTTTATACGATATACGTTATACGTTATACGTTATACGTTATACGTTATAC